>NC_136514.1:42165562-42375562 GCF_053919585.1 Euprymna scolopes
CCTATTGTTTTTGCACGTCTTTACAAGATATGATTCAGTGTCCGGGGTGTTCGGGATTGAATATAAGTCGAGGTTCCAGCCATTGAAAGCAGACGAGTGCCGTACATTATTATTACATATGTGTATGCTATGTTTATGGGGGCGAAAAATAAGATTGAAATTAAACAAAGAACATGTAAATTTACTGGAAGCCTGAAAAAATCGTTGATTACAATAGAAAAATTGATTATATAATGTTATAAACTGAATTTAAAAAAAAATCTTAATGCTGCAATATTTTAAGTTAGAAATTTATTATATTTTTTTACTAGAATATCTTGTCCTTTTCTTTCCCAGTTTTAACAACTAGTTTTTTTTTTACTTTTCAATGTTTAAGCTGAACCATATTACTTTTTATCCTTTCATGTTTCTATTGTAATAAGATAAGATATGTGTTATGTTTAAGGCAATGGTTTCTCACTAGCATATGCCGTGAAATCGTTACTGATCGCAACAACATTATAGAGAGATATTACAAGATGTTATATGTATGAAACAGCTTTCAACACCGTATAACCGGAGTTGTTTGTATCAATTAACACTCATGTGTTATTGCTGGTTGAATAGCAAAAATAATATATACTAGCAGGACCTGTAAAAATTCCACAGGGGACTCATTCATATGTAATATATTGATATTGGCATTCTGTAAATGTTCAGTGTAAATGGAGACGCTCTGATATTATTGTAGCTCTTTTTGCTAAACTGCAAAAATATTTATCTAAGCTAGCGCGGTCGTAAAGTACGCAGATTTCTTGTATATTATTATAGAGTTAATGTTCTATAAATTTTTATATATTATAAAAGTTCGATTAAAAAATATCCATATGACTTGGATCTATTATCTTGAATCAAAACCGAAATAAAAATACTTACGTAAAAAATATAAGTTCCTTTAGGCATAATCGAAACCGAAACCAAAACTTATGAACAATTCTTGATGAAACTATTTATAAAAAAAATAGATTATTGGAGTGTCATTAGTAATAATTTAAACCGGAACAAAGATTATGAAGAATTTTTTATGAAATTATTTATGACAAGAAATGGAAGTACATAAGAATTAAACGACCCGGATGCAAGAATGACAGAAAATAACACACACGCTATCATATTAATATATAGATAATAAATTGCTAATTTAAATTGATGTGTAAACAATAAACATAGGTAAGCATTGTCAATTATTCTATTTAAATATTCATTTTTTTGTGACAGGTTGTCCGCGAAAATTTAAAGCGCTCAATAGTGTGCTCATATATAGAAAAGCTTGGGAACCACTGGTTAAATAACTAGAAAGTATGCAATACTTCCAAAATGTGTATCCAGTAATTCAGTCCAAACGAGATTTTACTTGCATGTAATTGTTCGTATAAAAATGTTGGAAAAATTGATGTCATTATTAATGTTGTCGACACTTATCTTATTGACAAATAATTAAATACTCGAGGATACGTATCTATATATGCTAAGGAAAAATCATATGGGTATTAAGATACATCTATTTAATCTCAGCGTTTTACGGTGCAGGTAATGGACAGTAAGTCCATTTAATGAGTCGGGCAGACGAAAATGACAGTTTAACCTTAAGTAGAAAAAAAACGAAGATTTTTTTTTCGGAATATTAGCTGTTAGACTTGATAATTTGTGATATTTCAATAATTAGAGCTACTGGTCACATCTTAGGTGTTTTTCTAACAACGCATCTGAGGCTGATGTCACCTACGTCTTTCCTCATGTGCGACTTGGCAAAACTATGAAATCTTAATGCGGCATTCTGCGGATATGTACAGATCAAACTAAATACTTTTTTTAATAGATATGAGACATTGTTCTCATTATGTCGACCATTGCTGAGTAAAAGTATTTTAAATTATATTCACACCATAGGCGATAGTAATTATATAATAAATATAATTTTAAAGAATACTTAATACTTTTACCTGATTCTGGCTGAAGAAACGAGAACAGATCTACCCTTGAGGTTTAAATAAAAGAAATCAGTTCGAAGTTATATACAGATTCACATGTGCAATATAGAGATTCCTAATATTATGTTTCTGGAATTTTTAAGAGGAAGATTGATCGTTAGTGTCGTATTTTTATAACACAGCGTAGACGCGCGCATGCAATGGCCGAGCCATGTGCTAAATGACCACGGTAGGGAAAAAAAAATTCTCTAAATAAGAAGGTGTGCACAGCAGGCAGAAGTTCGAAAGCACGTGCCAGGAGCACGTGCCTGGAGCACGTTCGAGAGTACGTGCAGGGAGCACGTCCGAGAGCACATGAGAGATCAGAAATCAGAGACAAGGAGCGCAATCACAGTAGAGTTATTGGTGACGTCACAGCCGTAACAAGAAGTCAGGGTGCGAGAATGAAAAATAAAAGTATTTTTTTCTTTTAAATCTGAAACAGGAGTTGAAGTTATTTCTTCTTTCCTATTCTTTGCCATTGTTTTGCGACTGAGTCTACGACGTGTGGATCTCGGGTGTCTACATATCAACGTGTGAGAAGGCGGACAACGTTATATTTGTATTGAGTCATATTCCTGACCGTGTAGAAGTCTTAAGTAATTCAGTGTTGGTGATTCGAAGACGTGACTGACGTAACGAGACCATTCTACTCACCTGGATTAAATAAAAGGGTCAATTCAAACTTTCGTGTAGATTCTATAGTTTGCTTTAAATATTCCTGAGATCGAAAGCATACATCCGAAGAAAGTGGAGGTTACATCGGCCGAAACGTTATGCGAATTACACTGAAGATGAAAACAGTAGTCTGAATAATCCGTATAATACAAAAGATTCCCGAGTTCGAAAAGAAAAAAAAACAGAAGTTCGGATGTCACATCGGTCAAAATATCTGCAGAATATCAGTAGTTCGTATAAACTAAATAGAACATTTTATTTTGAATTCATGTGTAACTAACAAAATACATATTTAAAGGACGTCTATCCGTTCTATTTATATAATGATTATAATGTCTTTTTTTTAACGGACGGATTGACAGACAGAGGCACTTGTAAAAAGCATAGCCCCATTTAAAAATGTAAAAGAAAACTTACGTATTTCCCATATTGATGGGATTGGTTAGTGATAGTTTATCTCACAGGCTATTAACGTTTGCCGGTAATGACAAAAGCCACTTGAAGACATAGTGTTTTGAAATTTACAATTTTAAAATCAAATGCGTAATATCTTTTAAAGTAGCACTTCATATTACATTTCCGAAGTTAGAACTAAATGAAAATGTTTCAATGTTATTGAAACATTTTCATTTAGTTTATCATTTCTATTAAAAGGAAAAATATTTACTACCGCTTATTTTTATTATTAATATTATTATTATTATTGGCTCACATTGAGCTTTCACACAAGTCAACAAACGATCTGATTAGAAACATGTGGTGTTCTCTGGAAGCTGAGTGAAAACAAGTCTCCCCAGACGTCCAGCTCTCTCAACCTCCATCGATAGCATTTGCAAATGAATTTAGGTTATCCCAACAGCCTCTTACCATTGGTTTCTCGCTGGCAGTGGGCATTGGTTTATACTAGAATTTGAGTAGCACTAAGTCTCTCCAAGGTCCCAGTTCTCTTCGCGCTTGTCCAGCCGAGGTCTGGCCAGAACTCTCTCTTCAGTCTTTTAAACCATTCTATACTCTTCTCGGCTCTTTGGTATCACTTTTCTATTGGGAGGAACGGTGATGAGACAATGGGACGGGATGCATGATGGGAGTGTAGAACTTGTAGATAAGCAGCTTCGGTGTTCTTCATTCCCTGTAACCCTTCTTTTATTATTATTATTATTATTATTATTATTATTATTATTATTATTATTATTATTATTATCATTATTGTTGTTGTTGTTGCTGTTGTTATTGTTGTTATTATTATTATTATTATTATTATTATTACTATCGTCATTATCATCATTATTATTATTATTATAAAAATAATAATATAAATAATAATGATAATAATAACAACAGCAACAACAACAATAACATAAACACAAAAATAATAACAACAACAATAATAATAACAACAATAACAACAACAACAATAACAACAACAACAACAACAACAATAATAATAATAATAATAATAATAATAATAATAACAAGCAGGACCTGTGGAAATTCCACAGCAGCATTTTTCATATGTAATATATTGTTGCTGGGCAAGGTGTGAGCGTTCTGTTTAGCATTAATGAAGGCACAATCATATTATTCAAGATTTTTATTAAAACTGTATCGCCCCTTTACTAAAATAATAACTTTGATATATTTCCTGGGCTGATTATTTCATTACAAACACACCGGTCAATTAACTCAATCAACTTTATCATTTTTCATAATTATTGAATATGTTACTATGTTCGACAATAATTTTTCATAATTTCAACCCAAATTATCGCCCTACCTTTACTAAAATATTAAATTTGATATATTTTATTGGCTGATTATTTTATAAAAAAAAAACATACACAACTATCAATTAACTCACATTTCATCATGTTTCATAATTCTTGGATATGGTACTAATTTTGACAATAATTTGTCATCATTTAAACTCACCATATCGCACACCTTACTAAAATAATAACTTTGATATATTGTCTAGGCTGATTATTTCATTACAAAAACACACATCAAGTAACTCACATTTCATCATTTTCGTAATTCTTGGATATGTTACTAATTTCGACAATATTTTTTTATAATTAAAACCAACGTTGTCGCCCAACCTTACTAAAATAATAACTTGGATACATTTGCTGGGCTGAATAGTTCATTACAAACACTGATCAATTAACCTCCATGTCATCATATTTCATAATTCTTGAGTATGTTACTAATTTCGACAAGCATTTTTCATAATTTATACCCACATTATCGCCCCCTCCTTAATAAAATAATAACTTTGAAATATTGTCTGGGCTTATCATTTTATTACAAAAACACTAATGCATGAAATCACATTTAGTTATTTTTCATAATTCTTTGATATGTTACTTATTTCGACAATCATTTTTCATAATTTTAACCCACATTTTCGCCTATCCCTCTTTACTAAATAATAACTTTGATATATTGTCTAGGCTGATCATTTCCTTACAAACACACCAATCAATTATCTAATATTTCATCATTTTATTTCGTAATTCTTGGAAATGTTACTAATTTCGACAATAATTTTTCATAATTTAAGCCCTCATTATCTCCTTCCCCTTTACTTATATAATAACTGATATATTGTCTAGGCTGATTATTTTATTATAAACACACCAATCAATTAAAATACGTTTCGTCATTTGTCGTAATTCTTGGATATGTTACTTATTTCGACAATGATTTTTTGTGATAATTTAAACCATTTTCGTTGCCCTCTCTTACTAAAAAATTACTTTGATATATTTTCTGGGCTGATTATTTCATAAAAGACGCAACTATCAATTAACTCACACTTAATCATTTTTCTTAATTCTTGGATGTGTTACTCATTTCGACAGTTATTTTTAATATTTTAACCCATATTATCAACCCCCCCTGTACTAAAATAATAGCTTTAATATATTATCTGGGATGATTATTTCATTTAAAACACACCAATCAATTAACTTTTTGTCATTTTTCATAATTCTTGGATATGTTACTAATTTCAACAATTATTTTTAATAATTTAAACCATCATTACAAACACACCAATCAAGTAACTCACATTTGATCATTTTTCATAATTCTAGGATATATGTTACTAATTTCGACAATAATTTTCATAACTTTAACCCACTATGTCGCTTCCCCTTACTTAAATAATAACTTTGATATATTTCCTGGGCTGATTATTTCATTACAAACAAATCAATCAATTCTGGGTATTCTCATAGTATATATGTTTCACCTATCTTATCCAATCCCGGGTGACGCCGCATATTCTGCTAATATATATCGTTCACCTATATCATTCGATCCCGGCCGACGCTGGGTATTTTACCACTATATAGTAGCAAAATACCCACTTATCTCATTCAATACTGGGCGACGCTTTCTGATAGTATATATTTGCACATCTCATTCAATCCCGGGACTGACTTCATATCTGCCACCCCACTGTTGAAGATATACATTAAATAAAGAATCGTTTTAAACGTAAAAGTGTTTCAGCCATTTCTGGGAATGACTTTATATCCCAAACCCACGGCTAAAAATATACATGAAATAATTTAATGTCTAAATAGTGAACTGTTTCAACCATTTCCTGGACCGACTTTATATCCCAAACCCACGGCTAAAAATATACATGAAATAATGTAATGTCTAAATAGTAAACTGTTTCAGCTATTTCTGGATTGACTTATACTCCCCAACCCACTGTTGAAGATATACATGAAATAACGTAATGTATAAATCGTGAACTTTTTCAGCCATTTTCGGGACTGACTTCTTATCTCCCATCCTACTGTTAAAATATATACATTAAATAAAGTAATGTCCAAAACGTAAATGGTTGCAGCCATTTCCGGAATCGACCTCATATTTCCCACCCCAATGTTAAAAATATACATTAAATAAAGTAATGGGTAATGCATAAACGGTTTCACACATTTTCGGGACTGATTTAATATCCCCCACCCCACAGTTAAATATATACATGAAATAAAGTAATGTTTAAATCGTAAACGGTTTGAATAATTTCCGGGACTGACTTCATACCCCGTAACCCACTGCTTAAAATATACTTGAAATAAAGTAATAATTAAATCATAAACTTTTTCAGCAACTTTTCGAAAGTAATACATAAAAACATTAACACGGTTAGGGATTAGGCAACCATTGCTTCAACATGATTTTCTGAGTGTAGTATCAGTTTGCAGTGACTTAAATCCCCCCTCTTTGTGTCTTGGTTAATGGAGGAAAATCCTTCATTACTGATACAATTTTTATTTTTGTTATTGACCAGAGTGCCCCTTTTGGGGGAGCTGGTTTCCTCCTAAATTTATACTCGACTTCATGTCCAATTCTGCCTTTGTGGGGAGGTAATAAACAAAACAAAAAAATCAGAACGGACATTTTCCAGGGCATTTTATAATTAATCAGAAGTGACATTTCCAGGGCATTTTGTAATTAAATCAGAAATAATATTTTCTAGTTACTTTTTTACTATTAAAACTTTGTTACATTAAACATAGTACCTATTCACAATGCCTCTCTACGAGACAGATTTATACACCAGGGTGTTTTTTTAACGTGAAGAAAAACATATCCTAGTCGTTTAGGATTTCTCTTCCACTGAGAGAGGAGAAATTGAAATGTAGCACCTGAAGAACAGATACTACACATTGATCTTAGCCAAAAGGCAAAGCGACACCATTTTTTTTGTTTTTGCTTTTTAAGGGGTGGCAATGTTTATTTGGAATATTCCATTTTTCCTTTTAAGGGATGCACAGCATGATAACGGACGGAGCGATAAGCGTAATAATATAAGGATAATAATAGCAGCAGCAGCAGCTATAAAAACAGAAAAATCCATACAAGCAAGAAGACTAGATGTTTAATAGTTAATAAGAAGAATAAGTCCGGTTAGATTGTAGATTTTGCCATTCCAGCAACCCACAGAGTGAAGATCAAAGAGATAGTGAAGGGAAACAAATACACAGAACTGGCTAAAGAGCTCAAAGGGATATGGAAAATGAAGAAAGTTAAGATAACACAAATAATAGCAGGATCCCTGGGAACAATACAAAAAACCTTCGAAATACATAGGCGAGATTGGAATCAGATGGATTGCTAAAAACATACAACGGGTTGTATTTATTTGCTTCCCCAATGACCAAATTAGGCACAAGGCCATTTTTTTAATGTGGAGAGGGGGAAGGGAAAAGGGGGCCAGCTCCTGAGAGGTGGGAAATGGGAGCTGGATAGTGAGAGCCAGCTGGTATATAGGGTTGCCCCTACATGGACCAGAAGATTGATGCAAGGGCAATGGTCTTTGATTGAAACACGGAACACATACTACACTTTAATCGTGGCCAAAAGGCCACAAAGGTCCCTCCTCGTGAGGAAGGTGGGCTAAGAACACACAACAGGCTAAAAAACTGAAAACGGCTAACATATTAAGGGAAACCCGAGTACACATCATCCACGGGCACTAGCCATGCAAACAGAAAATATTACAGAAGTAAAACACAATCCCACATGAGATCATGAAAACTGATCCTGTTTAATTGTATGATTGTAAGTTAAGACCGATCCTCAATTTCAACACCGTAAACTGATACCCTATCAACAAAATAAAAAGGCCAAGGAAGATGGAAGATGCATGAGTTAAATTGTTTTACTATTTCTACAACTTCTGGGAGGCCCCATAAAAGTCTTCTTGTGTGAGCGTGTCAATGGCCCTCGCACAGCCCCTTTATTCTCCTCAATTGACTTATAATGACAGTAACTAATGTTTTCATTCATCTTAAGGAGTAATCAAAAGTCACAAGAAGCAAGTTTTGGACTATATGGAAAGTTTCATAACTGTCTTGATGTCCATCTTGGTCAAATAGTCTGTGACAATATTTGCAATTTTTGACTGGTGTGTTGTCGTGGTGGAAATACCACTGGCCTGGTTTGAACAGTGCTGCCCTCTTTCGACGGAATATCTTCCTTACCTTCCTTAAAATCGGAACACAGCATTCCTTGCTGAGGGTTTGTCCATTGGGAACCCAATGCATGTAGATTATGCCCCTGCCGTCAAAAAAAGGAATCGTCATATGTTTATTGGTGGATTTGCTCTGTACGACTTTCTTGGGTCTGGGAGAACCAGCATGCTTCCACTGGGAACTCTGTCTCTTGGTCTCTGGGTCATGGCACTAGACCCAGCTGTAATCGCATGTAACTAGATCATCAAGAACTGCGAGCTCTGAATTGATGAGTCCGATCAACTCTCTGTTATCATTACAAAGTCTTTCTTTCTGATCTTTTTGAGCACCTTTGAGACAAGGTTCGCGAAAATCGTCCGTCTCTTCAGTTCTTCGCGAATAGCTGTGTGTACGGTTCCCACACTGACATCAAACTGTGCACTTATTGTCTCTATAAACACACGACGGTTACTATACATGAAATTCTTTATTTGACCAATCAACTCTGGTGTTCTGACTTCCTTGCTCTTCTCTCACCTCTCATCATCCCTCACAGATTCCCTATCTTCCATGAATCTCTTATGTCATTCAAAAACTGATGCCCGATTCATGCAAGGAAGCACAAAAGCAGTTTGAAACATCCCATACGTTTTTTATCGCATATCGTTCTACTTACGTGTCCTCAAGTCACGATTGCATTTTTCAGATTCACCAGCTGTGACAATCATGTTTTAGTAGGGTGTATTCTATTTCCTGTTGTAGCTGTTCAGTTGGACCTGAAATCACAAAAATTATTCAGTCATCTTCTAAGATGTATAGCAATAACATAGTGAATTCCCAAGAGTTTACGACAATTTTAAATGCCTTTACAAAAAATGTGCTTCCACTCACCATAACATTTTGTACATTTCTTTGCATTATCTGAATTAAAGGGAAAAAGTTGGCCTTGGTATAGGAGTAATAGTATTGTTTGTGCTCTCTGAATTCGTAAAATGTAATGTAAATTAGCGCGGTACCGCTTCTCTTTTGGTTACCACTTTGTGTTTTTTTTTTAAATACAATATCAACAAAAACTTGTCTTACCTGCACCGATAAGTAAACTTAGTTTATACCATTCATTAATCTTAGTACTCCCACAGTGTTCCTCATCTTTCGAATGTGAACCATTTTGTCTCATTACTTTTAATACTCGAGTGACTCTTGATCCTGATATTTGGTGATCCAATAGAATAAAAAAATTACTCCGTGAGTTATCGATTTAACTTGAACGAGGTTTCCGAGTCCGCCAATCAATAACGATTATACCAATTGCACATCCATATTTTTTTTTGGAGACAGTGAGATAAATTTGAAAGCGGGTGACGTCATTTCTTTTTTGTGAGTCCCTGCCTAAAAGGTGAGTAGGTTATCGTACATAATTTAATTGAAAATTTCCAGGTGACACATCTTTCTGATTTATTAAAAGCTGTAGCATGCACCTATCACTCAAGCAAGATGCCCAATATTTGTTGCTGTTCTCATTTTTTTTTTCTTTTGCAAACATTTCAGCGTTTACTTTTGCGACCAATTCTGTACGGAGCTGGCCATTTTGACAGAATTTTAAGGATTGTCAGAAGAGGTTAAATAATTAAAGAATTTTGACATGATTGCTTTGTCTCTTTGACAATTCTCATCATTATGTAAATAATTCATCGGCGACTTTCCCTTCACTAGGCATCGTTTATTCATTCCCCGGGTTGAGCAGTCGTTCATAAAATTAGGATTTAAATTTGGAAATCTATTGAAAGGTTATGGCGATTGTGGAATCTGTCTGTTTCTACGTAACTAGAAAGATGTGGTAGGTTAAATAAAAAGAAATAGGCAGAATCCATAATAACAAAGTAGTAGATCTTATGACATCACTATGTAATTTCGGATTTAATCTTTGTGTAAATATTTTTTAATGTATTTATATATAAAAACACGTATTTATATATACAATAATAAATAATATAATAATATATATAAGGACATGTATTTTATATATAGTAAACACATCAACAAAACATTGCATGATTATTTTAAAAGCTTAGTGGCCTTTCTAACGAACTATAAATTAGAAGGCATAGTAAATATTCGACATTAAGTAAAAGTGAGTTATATCCTCTTGAAAATATTATTTATAATGTTGTTACCAATAAAAACAATGTGTAAGTATCTCAAAATGTTGAGATCCAGCAACAAGGAAGAGCAAGATAGCCAGCAACAAGTTAAACTGCAGACCAGCTTAATACGGTACTGGTCTCCCGCGTTATGTTTTTTTTTTAATCAAAGATTTGCTTCTCCAAGAAATTTTGCCTTCACCACGGCTTACAGGAGCCCTCTCCACCCCAAAACACACATACACACAAACAGACACGGTGCTAGTTGGCCGTTGACCCCGAAAAAGGGTTCATTCGCCCTTTGGAAGGTCTTGTTTTTAATCCTTCATAGAAACTAACTACCCTCCTCACCAAACAAGTCTGGTGGTGGAACCAGTTTAGTCGCCGGTGACCATATATATATATATATAGTGAGAAAGAGAGAGAGAGATAGATAGATAGATAGATAGATAGATAGATAGATAGATAGATACGTTGTTAGAAACGTGGCTAAAATAAACCTACACTGGTTTTAAAAGTGTGATTTACAGGATAGTATAGAATTTACAGTTTGATTTTTTTTTAATTATTTATAACTTTACAATATATATATATATATATATATATATATATATATGTGCGTGTGTGTGTGTGTGTGTATATAGATACATATATATATAACTACTTCATTTACTCACATAAAATTAATATAAGAAAGTATAACTTTATGCGTAATCTTTAAGTATTTGCTTCAAAACTGCTTAATACGTAGGTAGAGCTAGTTAGTAAGTTATAAAATATACATGGCGATTAAGCTACACTGAATATTCCGCGTTTCATCTACTCTAGAACTCTTCAAGCTTATGTGCCTCATCGCCATATATATCTTATAATTTACTATATATATATATATATATATATATATATAGAGAGAGAGAGAGAGAGAGAGAGATAGATAGATAAAAATGTACTATATGTGTATATACATATAAACATATATGCATATAAACATATATGCATATAAACATATATACATATAAACATATATGCATATAAACATATATATTGGATGGTTACGTACCAAGGCACCTTAAAATGTTACTAATATGTTCAAAATTTACATAATTTTCTTTTGGTTGTTCAGTTTTTTATATATAGTGCTTTCAGTATTTTTAATCTTTTAACATTTGAGTCCATCAGGAGGATTTTTGCATTTCCCACTAGGACCTTTCTAAACTGAAAATGTGGGCAGCCATGTTGTTTTTGGTGTTGGGATATTGATCTTGTCTTGGCAAGGTGTAGAGTCGATCGTCAATTTGTTGTGTGTCTAACGTAGCTATTAGTGTTGTAGACCCATGAATAGTAGATTGCTAAATGTAGGAGACCTTTTTTCGAGTTCATATTATATAACATTCCCAAAAAGGATGTGTCAACGGAATCAAGCTGATTTCGAAAAAAAAAAGAGGTATACTATCGCACTGAATTTTACTTTGTTTTATGCCAGATTTCCTTACGTTTAATTTTTTTCAAACTTTTTCATGCTATCTTTTATAGATGTTTGGATGGTGAAGACTATTCGGAATATTTCCAAGCATTTGAGTACCCGTGAATAGTTTACCATGTCAAATGCTTTCTTATAATCTCCGCATACCAAGGCATGGTTAGTAGATCATCGTTCGTAGTTACTTATGACCATGTTGATAATACCAATCTGATCCTTGGTGCTTTTTCAGAAGCCTTCATGATCATGTTGCATTAAATTGTTTCGATGAAAACGTTCATAGATATGTTCAGAAAACATACTAGTGAAAAGTATTCGCATAACTCAGAAGTAAGTGATTAATCTAAAGTTTGTCACTTCACACCCTTTGTCTTATTTTCACTTCTCAAAACTGCAGTGCCCATAATCATCGAGGGAAACTACTTTTCATCAAACAGCCATTTAGCATCATTGCAAAAAAGTGGGCGAAGAGTTGGATGGGTTTATCTGTTTGTATCTCCATCTTCAGGTTTCGTATTAATTTCAGTTCTCTGACTAGTTCCGCATATATATTTATTTCTTTGGCTCTGTGATCTTCACACTATGATATGCAGAGACGGCAAAATCTACAATTTAGCAGGTTATTTACTTTTCGTTAATTATTATAATATCTAATCTTCTTGCTTGGGTGGGTTTATCTGTTTGTATCTCCATGTCCCAAATAATTTTGTGGTTTTCGTTTTCCTGCCTTATCTCTGGGTAGTGTTCGAACCATTTGTCAACATGTTCGAAGTGTTGTCGTCTGCAGAGTTATCAGTGTACTGCCTTCCCCACATACTTATGTGTTTCCTTATATTTCTTTTGGGCTAATTTGCTATATTCACTTATCATGTGGTTCATTGTTCCATCTCTTTGTCTTATTTTAAGTTCCCAAGACTGCAGTGCGCATAATCATCGAGGGAAACTACTTTTCATCAAACAGTCAGTTAGCATCGTTGCAAAAAAGTGAACGAAGAGTTGGAAGGTTTTTTTAACCAGTATCCTTGATCTTCGTCAGATTTAGCCGCTTTCCAATTTTGAAAGATTTGTAACCTTCATCTTCAGCATCTAAACGTTGAATGTTGTTTGCAGAGGAAACAGGATGGTGTGCTTGTGTTATAGACAATCTCGTGGGCATGTGTAGTTTAATGAATTGACTGGTAGAAGGATTGAAAAACAAGGAGTCGCATAATGACGCCGAAAACATAACGTTAGATATTAGCGAAAGAATGAAGATCTATTTACATAAATGAGAAATTATAAGACTATAGACAGTGAGAATAAGAGTTCGTTGTTGAGAATAAGGATTCGTTGAGATTAAGGAGTAACGTTACTTGCGATTGAAGAGAGGCTGACAGGTTAGTCAGAAAAGCTGGTTGGTGGCCGATGCCACCGGAGCTGTCTCTGTTACATCTTGACTGCTGGAGGGTCCAGCGCGAAAGAGAGAGAGAGAGAGAGAGAGAGAGAGAGAGAGAGAGAGAGAGAAGAAAGAAACAGGAAGTGACGTGGCTGTGTAGCTCTCCGGTCATCAAGGTTAAAAGGCGACAATCCAGTTAGCCTGGGAGTACTGTTTTGTGTCTGTATGTCTATTGGCTGGGATTTGCCACCCCCACATGTTCATTTTCTGTTCTATTCTAGAACACACATTCGTGTCAATATATTTGGTCCATTCTGAATCATATTGATGTTTACATACATTTTTCCATGTCTTTCTAGAATGAACGAGATTGTTCAACATCTGGCATTACGTTTATTCCTCTTTCAATTTATTTCGAGTTGATTAAGAAATAGGTTTCGCTTATTCTTGAAGAGATTGTTCTGCCGATGCTGTTCAAGTCTGTTGCTGTAACCTTTACCTTTGGCAGTTTTGTCCTGTGATACATTGTTTCAATTTTTTTTCGTCCCACATTAGAAACCTTTTTGGTGTATGTCGAATTTACGGATAAGCCTGCGACAAGCATCCTGACTGTCGTGTTTGTCAATTCCGGAAGCTGGAAGAATCTGAAAATATCAACATTTCGTAAACGCCGTAAAATTTATTGATGTCCACACCCTCATATGAGTATTCTTTCTTAATCTCTCTTTTTAATTCTTTAATTTTAATAGGAGATAACCATTCACTATTCTTATCATCCGGACTTCCTCCTCTTCTTCTTCTTCTTCTTCTTCTTCTTCTTCTTCTTATTATTATTATTATTATTATTATTATTATTATCATTATTATTATTATTATTATTCGCCGCTTTCACAAAGGTCATCAAAGATCTCATTGAATACAGCCTGTGGTGTTCCCTGGAAGCTGAGTGACAACAAGTCTTCCCAGATGTCTAGTACTCTCCACCTCTTTCGATAACATTTGCAAATAAATTTGCATTATCGCAACAGCTGCTTGCCATTGATTCCTAGTTGGCAGCGGTTATTGGTCTCTACTGGAATTTGAGTAGCAATAAGCCTCTCCAAGGTCCCACTTCTCTTAGTACTTATAGAGTGAATGTCTTGGCACTGCTCACTCCTCGATCTTTCCTTCCTCATTGACTACTTGGCTATTCGATCTCACTCTTTTTAGCGGTGAAGGAGAGCCGTGATGGAGTAATGGGGGATGAGCGTGGGGTTAGAGAACGTATAGATATGCAGCTTCAATGTTCTTGGTTCCATGTAGCGCTTATTATTATTATTATTATTATTATTATTATTATTATTATTATTATTTATATATTAATACGATAGCGGGTGTGTTTGTTGTGTGTTACGCTTCCACCCGGGTCGTTTAATTGTTATGTTCTTTTATTTCTTGTCATAAATAATTTACCAAGAATTCTTCATAAGTTTTGGTTTCGGTTTCGACTATAACTGATGACACTTTAATCATTTATTTTTTTATAAGTAATTTCATCAAGAATTTTTCATAAGTTTTGGTTTCGGTTCCGATTACGGCTGAAGGAACTCAAGTTATATATATATATATATATATATATATATATATATATATATATATATATATATATATATATATGGGTATAAACGGTAATAACCAGATATATTCTGAAACTGATAAATACTTTTAAAGTTTTAATAAAACTTGGGTGGTAATACGCCTCTCCACGGTTCCAACCCTTTTCGCACTAAGCAAGTTGAGGTTTGCTTAGTGC
Source organism: Euprymna scolopes (assembly GCF_053919585.1). Classification (NCBI taxonomy): domain Eukaryota; kingdom Metazoa; phylum Mollusca; class Cephalopoda; order Sepiida; family Sepiolidae; genus Euprymna; species Euprymna scolopes. Next base: position 42,181,019 of record NC_136514.1, read on the forward strand.
TTTCCCTCCTCGGACTTTTTATCCTCTTTCAGCCTGCAACTATTTGGTGCGGCGCCAGTCTTGCTAATTCAAGTTTTTTTTTTTGGGGGGGGGGCGCTGATAGAAGATATAAAATTTTGATGTACTTTTTTTACATGGAGTTCACCATTAATCAAGGCCCGAAAGCCACTCGGGGTAAGGGTTATTGCGTGTACCGTAATCAATCGGACAGTGTCGTAGTAATCGTAAGTATTGGAGATTTGATAAAGTGTCTTACTTAAGGGGGCGGTTCATGAGGAATTTTTTATGTTGGACATTTCTGGGACTGTTTTCATAACCACCACCCCACGGTTAAAAATATACATGAAATATGGTAATGTTAACTCGGAAACGGTTTCTGCCATTTCCGGGACTGTCTTCATATCCACCACCCCACTCTTAAAAGTATACATTAAATATAGTAATGTAACCTCGGAAACGGTTTCTGCCATTTCCGGGACTGTCTTCATATCCAGCCCCCCACTGTTAAAAATATACATGAAATATAGTAACGTTAACTCGAAAACGGTTTCTGCCATTTCCGGGACTGTCTTCATATCCACCACCCCACTATTAAAAATATACATGAAATATAGTAATGTTAACTCGGAAACGGTTTCTGCCATTTCCGGGACTATCTTCATATCCACCACCCCACTCTTAAAAGTATACATGAAACATAGTAATTTCAACTCGGAAACGGTTTCTGCCATTTCCGGGACTGTCTTCATATTCACCAGACCAATGTTAAAAATATACATGAAATATAGCAATGTTAACTCGAAAACGGTTTCTACCATTTCCGGGACTGACTTCAGACCAATGTAAAAATATACATGAAATATAGCAATGTTAACTCGAAAACGGTTTATACCATTTCCGGTACTGTCTTCATATCCACCACCCCACTGTTAAAAATATACATGAAATATAGTAACTTTAACTCGTAAATGTTGTCTGCCATTTCCGGGACTTTCTTCATATCCACCACACTGCTGCTAAAATATACATGAAATATAGTAATGCCAACTCGTAAACGGTTTCTGCCATTTCTGGGAATGTCTTCATATCCACCACCCCACTGTTAAAAATATACCATGAAATATAGTATTGTTAACTCATAAAATAAGGAGAAGAGTGTACTTACTAGTTCTTTTGGTTGAGTCTCTTTTGTTCATTTTTGTTGCAATTTCTATATGTCTGGCTGTTATTGGTCGCTCATTAGGTCTAGTTTCGGCACTCAAGGGTTTTTCGGAAGGTTTCAGTTGTTTTCAGCATTATCGCTTATTGTATAATCTCAGCCACTCGTCGATTCCGAATTCTCTTAGTTTTATTTTCGAAGTTATTTCAGTATTGTTCCTCGTGCTTCTAAAATTATTTTTATTGTTTTGATTTTCTTCAGGTTTCGTATTAATTTCAGTTCTCTGACTAGTTCCACATATTTATTTCTTTTTTTTTTTTTTGCTTTGTGATCTTCACACTATGATATGCAGAGACGGCAAAATCTACAATTCAGCAGGTTATTTCCTTTTCCTTATTATTATAATATCTAGTATTCTTGCTTGGGTTGTTGGTTGGTTGTTTTTGTTTTACGGCATATCAACACTTTTCGGGTTATTTAATGCCGAATCCAAAGATTTTGAAGAAAAATTATTTAATAGAATATATTTGTTGTTTTCAAGTGGGTTTCTATTTAACTCATAGTTGGAACCCTAACAGGTACTACCACTCCGGGTCAGAGTGGACCTGGGAGCAATAGTAATTAAAGGGTGGCTCCACACTCCCCAAAGCCCGCAAGCTGGGGCCTCACCACTGGATATAGTTTAAGGTCATATCCAGGACCCCCATTAAGGGACTTTTACCCTCTGCAGGGAGGCAGTCGGTGTATTCTAATGCCCCACCGACAGGACCGTTGTTATGGTGGGTTTATCTGTTTGTATCTCCATGTCCCAAATAATTTTGTGGTTTTCGTTTTCCTGCCTTATCTCTGGTTAGTGTTCAAACCATTTGTCAACATGTTCGAAGTGTTGTCGTCTGCAGAGTTATCAGTGTACTGCCTTCCCCACATACTTATGCGTTTCCTTATATTTCTTTTGCGCTAATTTGCTACATTCACTTATCATGTGGTTCATTGTTCCGTCTCTTTGCACGTATGTTCTACATTTAGCGTTTTCTTGTGTTTTATTTATTTGAGCTTTAATGTGGTTGTTTCTAATCGCTTTGTTCTATGCAGCTTTCAATAGAGATACCGTTTCTCTGTTTATATGTCCTTTTCCTAGCCACATTCAGGTGCTTTCATAGCTCTCTTCTTTTGTTATTCTGATAAATTGTCCATGTAACTCCTTCTCTTCCTACTTTTCTTTTGTTATATTTTTGTTTCTGGGCTCATCGTTTCCTGTAGTGTTGTGCTTTGTGTATCTCTCGCTGCATTGATTAATCTTTCTGTGTTCTGACTTATGTACTTTTTCAGGTCTTTTTGCAATTTCTACGCAGTCTTCTACGTTTATCAGTTCCTTTCCTCTTTTGCTCCTTTTTTACACAGAGTCGGTCATATTGTCTTTTGTGTGTAACACATTGTGCATTGTCAATAATTTGCTCGACCTATGATCAAAGTTCTTCTTTCGTATATTATATGAAGAGTTAAGAGTATGTTATTAGCGATACTGCCTGTGTGTTTATTCTTTTAATAAAATTCCTGCTATATAGCTTTGTTTCTAATAGTTTCCTCGTTTTGTTCAGTAAGTCTTATACAATCTCCGTCCGTTTTCATTTTGGTAGATGTAATGCTGTCCGTGTTGCAACATTTTCGATTAATAATGGGGTAGATGTTTAGAGTGATGCCCACCTCACCAATATTTGACACAAGGTCGAGAAAATTGGAGAAAATTGGAGAATAGGCAAGCTCCTCTAAAGGAGGGGCACTCTTGCCACAAGAAAAATTGCCTGGGCACTGCTTTCGGGATTCCCCGATAGGGGCGCCTCAGACGACAAGCAATAAACTTGTCTCACCCGAAAGCCGGGTGGCAAGGCTTGCGAGGGTGGACCTCCTGGGTAATACCAAAGCGCTGTACCTCAGTCCGACAGATACAGAGCCGGTTCCCGGCCCCGAACCTGTCGGGCTGAGTGTCAAGAACGGATCCTTGACGTGTACTCTACTCTGTTTCCCTGTAGCCGAAGCCGCTAAGAGACCATACCCATTAATAATGGTGTATGGTCCCTCACAATCCGGAGATTCTTTTTATAAACGCTGCTGCTAGGAACTGACTAATCAAATTAATTCACGTTCTGCTATCAACCAATCAGAAATTGCGCTATAAAAATTAAATATTTTCTTTAGCAACCTTGTATACCTTTTCTTTGTGGCAACACGGGAAAAAATCTCTTGCTCTGTGGTTACAAAAATTATAAAGTCAGGAACCTGAACAAAAGAACTGTTTAGTGAGAACCAGTCACCTCAAGCACTTGTATAGAACAACTAAGCGTCGGAAACTGTTCTGAAACTATACATGGCTTCCAATTGAAGAGTCCGCTTTCAGCACTGCTAGATATTTGAAACTGTCACTTTCACCGTGCGCCCTTATTCTATAGGTTGGGCAGTTACATGTCTTCTGATGTCTTCAGTTTCTCCTTTTCTCATCTCCAATAATGCATATTTTTCTATTCCCAATTCCATTCCAATGTCTCGGCTGAGCTCACTAGGAGTATTCACACATACCATTCTCAAAGATTCTTTAGAGCCTGAGTGAAAACAAGTATCCTAACATTTCCAGTACGGTCCACCTCTTCCGATAACTTTTTAAAATTAATTTGCGTTATCGCAACAGGAATTACCATTGATTTCACTAGCAGCAACCATTGGTTTTAAGTTGTATTTTGTGGTATTAAGCCTCCCTCTTCGCATTCGTCCAGTTGAGGTCTGGCTAGTGCTTTCTCTCCTCGGTCCTTCTACCCCTCTTGACCTTTTACATTTATTTGAACTGGTGGGACTTGATGCAGATACATATATTTTTTGTTGGGCGGGTTAATATGCAATTATTTCAGTTATTAGCTTTTTCTTTTTATTATTTTCATTGTCGTTGTTATTGTTGCTATTATTATTGTTGTTGTTTTTTGTTGTTATTAATATGATCATGACTGTTTTTTTTAATTATTATTATTATTATTATTACTATTACTATTATAATTATTATTATCATCATTGTTATTATTATCATTATTATTATTATTATCGTCGTTGATATTGTTGCTATTATTATTGTTGTTGTTTTTCTTCTTATTAATATGATGATGATTGTTTTATTATTATTATTATTATTATTATTGTAGTTGATATTGTTGCTATTATTATTGTTGTTGTTTTGTTGTTATTAATATGATGATGATTGTTTTATTATTATTATTATTATTATTATTATTATTATTATTATTATCATCATCGTCGTTGTTATTGTTGCTATTATTATTCTTGTTGTGTTTGTTGTTATTAATATGATGATAATTGTTTATTATTATTGTGTTTATTATTATTATTATTATTATTATTATTATTATTATTATTGTCGTTGTTGTTATTGTTGCTATTATTATTGTTGTTGCTTTTGTCGTTATTAATATGATGATTGTTTTATTTTTATTATTGTGTTTATTAATATTGTGTTTATTATTATTATTATTATTGTCGTTTTTGTTGTTATTGTTGCTATTATTATTGTTGTTGCTTTTGTTGCTATTAATATGATGACTGTTTTATTATTATTATTATTATTATTATTATTATTGTGTTTATTATTATTATTGGGTTTATTATTATTATTATTATTATTATTATTATTATTATTGTGTTTATTATTATTATTATCATTGGGTTTATTATTATTATTATTATTATCATTATTATTATTATTGTCGTTGTTTTTGTTGTTGTTGTTGTTGTTGTTGTTGTTGTTGTTGTTGTTGTTATGGTAAAGACATTTTTTTCTGTTTTCCTCTCGTGCAAACGAACGCCATGAATATTTTTTATTGCGTTTGTTTAATTAAATCCGTCATACTTTTTCCATCAATATATTAGGTTTCATTATCTGTGATTATATTGATAAATATTTATTTTTAATTCTAATTTTTTGTTTTAATAAAAATTAATATTGGAAAATTCATGCAAACTTGTAAAACAAATTGCAAAAAAAAAAAAAAAGACGTGCAAATCAAAATATCAAACGACGTCCTCTGGCGGTTCGATGGAAACGCTCGGACTTTACGTGACACGTATGGAAATAAAAACAGACATAGATAGGCGACTCCTCGTATCGAATCATACGGTAGAAATGTCTCTGGCAATCACGTGACCTACTCTCTAATTGAGCGCATGCGTGCGTTCAAATTAGGCGGGAAAATATCACAGCCATTCAAGTAAGTTTTACGTGGTTTTTAATTATTCGAGTGCATTCAAGTTCTTTGGGGTTTTTTTTAATTCGTGTTTCTTACTTGATTTTTAAATTCACATGCGTTCGCCTATATCGTCCACTGATGCAAAAGCAAAAAGCTAATAATTTTCGCGCGGATTTGACAGTGGAGACACGCAACATAGCACCAGAAAAAAAATTGCGCCTTTTTTCTCTGTTTTGTACTTTCTTATGAACGGCAGTTTTACAAATTTTGAAGCTAGAATAGATAAAACTAGCCAAAATTCAATTGCTAGGATTGGCTTATAATATTAAGTAACGTTTTGAGATGGCAGTTAGTGAGTATTTGTGAAAAAGAATAGTGCTCAGGTAATTGCAGTTCTGATTGAGTCAGTCTCGAATCACGATCCGTTTGAAGAAATTGCCAAAATACTGTACGATTCGAGTGTATTTTTTGTGGGATTCACCATCAATACTCGAAACTAACTCATTTGGATGGCCATTTCATAAGTTAAGTTGAGTAAGGAAAAAATAACTTTCAAAAATCCTACTTATAGCATTTGGCATACTTATTTATAACGAAAATACATTATGTTATCTCTACAATTATGGTCCTGGATATGACCTTAAACTATATCCGATGGTGAGGCCCCAGCTTGCGGGATCTGGGGAGTGTGGAGCCACCATTTAATTGCCATTGCTCCCAGGTCCACTCTGACCCGGAGTGGTAGTATCTGTTAGGGTTCCAATTATGGGTTAAACAGAAACTGACTTGCAAAAAAAAAAAATATATATATATATTCTATTAATAAAATTTTCTTCAAAATCACCGGATTCGGCATTAAATAACCTGAAAAGGGTTGATATGCCGTAAAACAAAAACAACCAACCAACCAACCAACCAACCAAATCTCTATAATTACATGAATCCAACTTAGTCTATGTGTGTGAATTCGTTCCTCATAGACTCCAAACCGCCCAACAGATTTTCTATAAAATTTACAGAACTTTAGTGTATAAGCCTCGGAGTGATCTTAGTTAAGTTTTGTCTCAGAATACCCCCGATAATTACCGACGATAGATAATCGAACCATTATTTTAATTTATCGATCATCGGTAAAGCCATTTTTATCAGTTCCTCGCTTTGCAACATAGCAACAAGCCGTGAAAATTCTATTGAGGGTAAGTTGATAGCGTGTTGTTATTTTTTTTTTGTGGGGGGTGCATGACGTGGTCTCTAGGTTCAAACCCTACAATTAAATTTGTTAATGTTCTTTTTTTTTTTCTTTTTCGTTAATTGGAAAGAAGTTTATTTATAAGATTGGGAAATTTACGTGTGTGGGTATATTTTGAAAATATTTATTATTTTTTGCAATATAAAACTGGAATATTACGGTATTTGAATTTAACTTTATGATTGGCAAGCAACTTATCCTGAAGAAATTGCAAAATAATCTGCACACATATTTAGTGAAAAAGCTTCATATATGTCAGTTTAACAAAACATAGGCCCCAACAATCAAGCAGAAGTATGCCCGGCAACAAAGGAAAAGGAATTTTTTTACTAATACAAATATACAGCGACAAGCACAAAAATTCTGATAACGATTAGATAGTCGATGTTGATCCTGTGGTTTTTTGCATACGGTGCAAGAAATTATGCCCCCCCCCCCCAAAAAAAACTCGTCATGTAGTTGATTTTAAGCTTAAAGAATAGCAGCTAAGGAGACAACTCAGAGAAATAGGATTGTTGCTGGTACGCTGCATCCACTGTGTAGGGGCGACGTTGATTAGTATGCTGCCAATGTAATCGAAATTTACTAAAATAATTTTAGGATTACAAAAAAAAAAAAAAGAAAAGAAAATATTTGAATTACCAAAATAAGCATAAAAAAGGCAACAAAGCAACCCACAAGCAAGGCCAGGTAATGTTCCTTGCATAAATATAAAAAAGTAAATATATTGTCATATGTTGGAACCCTACGCTTACAAGTAGCAATTATGTTAACTAGTATGAATACCGACGAGAGTTATAATCGTATATATTAGAACAACATGGTGGCTAACAGAAACAGACACCTGCAGGTCGCCTGTTTAAAGAGGAGGGTCAAATATTAGCTACCTAGGAAAAACGCGCTTTATATATAATTTCCATAGTTTATGTAATTTGGAGATAAGCATGAGAATATTTTTCCTGTGAAATATGAAGAAGCTGACCAATTTAATCGACATTATATATCTAAACCATACTAACATTTAGACCCCCCGTTGCAATGACAATAAAAGTAGTGGATGGTGGAACATGTGGTACTTCTCGTTCAATCCTGCACTACGCCGGAATTCCCTGCTAGTATATATATATATATATATATATATATATATATATATATATATATATATATATATATATATATACATATATATATACAGTGATGATCATATTTATTGGCACGGTAAAATAAAAGTTAAATTTTGTCTAATAAATTCTAAAAAAAGGGATTAAATTAAAGAAAATAACAAAGGATATTATGTATTTTTAACTGGCCTTTCCGATGCAGCAATCGGATTTTAGAAAAAATAAATAACAAAGGAACAACAAACATAATTGCAAAAAACCCTTGTTCAAAATTATTGGCACGGCTTTGTTTTTCTTTTAGTATCAGTATAATATCAATCAATTTCCGGTTTACGTGCTTTCTGAACTTTTTTATAACCATATTATGCTTGTTTAACGCTAATTCAGTGAATAATTTTTTTCAGATAATTTTTAGATAGCGATTTATTTAAACTATTATAAGTGACTAAATTATAATTTTCAATCGCCATGGTTAAAACTAAGGAACACAGCGAAGACGTCAGGAAGCTTGTTGTAGCATGCCATACCAATGGGGAGGGCTATGATAAGATTTCAAAGAAGCAAAACCTTCCCAAATCCACTGTTAGAGCCATAATAAACAAGTTCAAATCGCAAGGCCACGTTATGAGTTTAGAGGGTAGAGGGAGAAAAAGGATTCTTTCCCCAAGAGATGAACGGAAAATTGTTCGACAAGTAAAACAAAACCCAAGGATCTCTGTTGGGGAGATTGTTGATGAACAGAGCACCTCTGGAGTGAATGTATCTCGACATACAGTTGGTAGAGTTTTGAAGAGAGCTGGTTTAAAAGCATGTCGTCCGAGAAAGACTCCCTTATTGAAGCCTATGCACCTGAAAGCAAGGCTAGCCTTTGCAAAACGTCATATTGATAAAGATGTTGCATTCTGGAAACGTGTTCTATGGACTGACGAAACGAAAATAGAGTTATTTGGCCATAATAAAGTGTCTTATATTTACAGAAAATCTGGCGAAGCTTTCCTGCCTAAGAACACCATACCCACAGTGAAGCACAGTGGAGGCAGTTTGATGTTTTGGGGATCCTTTGCTGCCTCTGGACCAGGGCGACTTGTTAAGGTCACAGGTAGCATAAAAAAGGAAGATTATGTTAAAATATTGGATGAAAACCTGAAAGACTCTGCTAAAGAGCTCTCACTTGGTCGTCGTTGGTGGTTCATGCAAGATAATGACCCAAAGCATTCGGCTAAACTGACTAAGAAATGGCTTGAGGACAATCATATTAATGTTTTGGAGTGGCCATCACAAAGCCCAGACCTTAATCCAATTGAAAATTTATGGAGAACATTAAAATTGAGGGTAATGCAAAGGAAGCCTAAGAATCTTATTCAATTGGAGGATTATTGTCAGGAAGAGTGGGCTAAAATTACTACTGAAGAGTGCAACAACTTGGTTGTAAACTATGAAAAGCGACTGAGGAAGGTAATCAAGGCCAAAGGCTATACAATTGATTATTAAATAAATCGTGCCAATAATTTTGAACAAGGGTTTTTTGCAATTATGTTTGTTGTTCCTTTGTTATTTATATTTTCTAAAATCCGATTGCTGCATCGGAAAGGCCAGTTAAAAATACATAATATACTTTGTTATTTTCTTTAATTTAATCCCTTTTTTTAGAATTTATTAGACAAAATTTAACTTTTATTTTACCGTGCCAATAAATATTATCATCACTGTATATATATATATATATATATATATATATATATATATATATATATATATATATAGTAATTTATAAAATATATATGGCGATTAATTTTATTTGAGTAAATGAAGTAATTATATATATATATATATATATATATATATATATATATATATATACAGATATATATATACATATATATATATATTGGCTGACGTAAAACACATTTAAAATCAAAATGTTTAATGTCAACGTTATTTCACGCGATTAATGATAGCCGACTGAATAAAGTCTCTGCTAATCAAGCCAGAGGTGGCTTGTGTCGCCCGATTTGAATCTATCGACTTGTGTTAATCGTAACACCCTGCACTGAAGATTCCTGGAAGGATGAAACACTAGTGTCTGTGAGTATTTTTTTTTACACAGTGATCACCACTTATCAAGGCCCGGAAGCCACTCAGGGATAAGGGTTATTGCAAGTACATTACGTTAGTATGGAGATTTGATGAAGTGTTTACTTAAGGGGGCGGTTCATTAGGAATTTGTTAACGTTGGACTTGAAGACATCCAAGTTGTAATCAGGTGGGAAGCAGGCAGACGGAAGAGAGTTCCACAGGTGTGCAGTTCTAAGAAAGAAGCTTTGTTCATGGAATCCACGTTTTGATTTAGACACAGATATAGAGTGGGGGAAATATTTCACAGTGGATTCAGATAGACGGGTGTTTTTCGTGAAAGATTGGCGAGAGGGGGACCAGAGATTGGAGTTCAGACGAGCACCTGCCATGGAAATAACGATAAAACAAGGATAGGCTCGCAACGTCTCTTCTGTGGGAGAGAGGTTGCAGGGTAGAGAAGAGGGCATCCCCTACTAAGCCACGAAGTCTATTTTATACTCTGTCAAGGCAGAATAGGCTATTTTAGCAGCTCCTGTCCAGATATGGCAACAGTATTCCATCTTTGGACGTACTTGGCTTTTATATACATAGAGAATTGCATCAGTAGTGAGATATCTTCTGGAACGGTAGAAGGACCCCACCATCTTTCCAGCGACCTTGGCAACAGACTTGATGTACGTGTTCCATTTCAGATCAGGAGTCTCGGCCCCCAGCCAAGTGTAGTATCTGTTCCGGCAGATGCTACACTTAAGATAATATGTACCAGTCAATGGAGGGGAAACCCTCTATACTGGGACAATTATTATTTTTGGTAACCAGAGTGACCCCTTTTAGGGGAGCTGGTTTTTACCTCACATTAAAAACGGCCTTGTGCCTAATTTGCTCAGTGGGGGAGCAAATAAATACCATCAGGAGTAAAGGTCAAACCCAGAAGCTTGTCAAAACACGGGGCCTCACCCAGACGAGAGTCATCCATCACAATTGATGCCAGATGGGCATCAGAGCGTTGATGATGTAAGGATAGGAGTTTGGTTTTGGATGCATTAAAGGTAACCAGTATTTAATTATTATAGTAAACAATTATATATACATATATATACATATATTAATATATATGCATACATATATATATATATATATATAATAAGTTACGAAAATATATATGGCAATTAAGCTACACAAAGTATTCCGCATTTTATTGTCATATATATTTCATAACTTACTACATAGCTCTGCATATGTATCAAGCACTGTTGAAGTAAATACTGAAAATTTACGCATAAAATTATATCTTTGTATAGTAATTTATGTGATTTAATCCAATAGTTATATATATATATATATGTATATATATATGTATATACATATATATGTATATACAAATATATATATGCATATACACATATATATGTATATATATATATATGTATATATATATATATATATATATATATATATTGTTTTAACCAAAAGCGAGACTTCAAAGCATAGGTTGATAGCAAGAAATATTATTTCATCGTTATATATATATATATATATATATATATATATATATATATATATATATAAGAAAAATTTAGATTTTCTAGATGTTTGCCGCAATCGTTTCAAATGTTCTTCAATAGAAATAAATCAAAACAATTTCTCACTATCCACGCATACAATACCTCTTAATAAAAACCCTGTGCTTTTAACTTAGCGAATGGTCATTCTGATACAAAAACGCTATTATTCAAAACCTATTTCCCTGAACTATAATATTCTATTCATTCTCACTTCCTTCCAACGCGGACCTAATAATTCTATACATACCCTAAGAAATTATTATTTCCCCAAATATATCATAAACAATACAACATCGAAGATTAACAAATAAAGTTTTCAAAAATATTTAAAGATCCAGTCCTCCACTAAATATATATATAGTAGTACTAGCTGGCAGCCCGGCGTTCTCTGATCGTACAATACGCTTAAACAATGTATTTTAATAAGATGAAATACGCATAAAGTGCGCTTGAAAGCCAACTCACAAGGTAATATTTAGGAAAATAAACAAATATTTTACTTGTCTGAAATTTATCATAAATATATTTTAGAGGTACACTCCATCTTTAGTGTTTTGTTTCCTTTTCTTCTTCCTTGCCATATTGTAAATTTGGCGAAGGAAGTATGTTAGTAAAGAGCCGCGCGTTGTGTCTAGCGGTTGTATTTTGAAGTGTTTGAACTGTGCGTAGGCAACGCGAGAATAACGTGAAGGGTGAAAGTTCATATAGAAACGTTGTTTTAATTTGAATAAAATAAAATACGCATCAAGTGCGCTTGAAAGCCAAATCACAACATAATATTTGGAAAAAAGCACATATAAACTCTCATCATTGAAATTATATTTTAATTTATGCAGATTGCGTATGTATCATTAGAGAATCAATCCTCTACTGATTAATATACATTACGAGGAATAATTTGCCCGTTGTACTATTTCGCAAAAGAAAAACGAAATAATAATAATAATAATAATAATAATAATAATAATAATAATAATAATAATAATAATTGTTATAAGGGACATAACTACGTATCGAACCGGATACGAAACAGTATATAAAAGAGCTACGATTTTAAGGTAAGGGCATCTTGTCTTGTTTGCAGTCTAGTCTTATGTTTTAGTCTTGCAGTCTTGCCCTGCAGCCTTGCGTTCTACCAGTATCGCGTCTTACACTCTACAATGTACTCCGGTTAACCAAGCTTCCCAGGGACGAGCGTTTAGCTCTCACACGCTAAGTTGCTTTTTCTTTACCTTCATTTACATTTATCTAACTTCAAAAGCAAGTAGCCATTTTGTATTTGTACTATTGCGAAGTACTAATAAACCTTCTTTTTGTTACGCATCCAACTCGGCGTATTTTGTCATCTATCTATCTATATATATATAAAAACAGAGATGTGTGTGCCACAGACGATTTCTGATTGGTTAATCCAATAATCACATCTCCTAAAAAACTATGGTTCCTATGCTCTTACCTTTACCATAAAATATTATGGCTTTATTTATTGTCCATCTTGGAAGGGTTTAATTTTTTCATAACTTGTTATTTACAAATTAAAAAAAAATACGAAACTTACACAATCTTACAATCCAACCTACGACATCACGGCCGCCATTCTGGTGCTAGCCACAGACACGTACACAACACGAAAATAATGTTTTGAAAATCTAGCAAAAATTAATTTTCCTGAAATTTTTCAATATTTAAAAATAAATTATGCCGGCTGATAAAATTTTAAAACTTTTTTTTAAAGCTAGAAAGATAAAATTTAAAAATACTTATTTTTATGTAAAACTCGCGTTTACTCGTGGTCTTTCCATTTCGGGTTTGTATTACTGTACACATAGATTCGAAAAAGTTGTCAAAAACAAATATATAACAAATAAATCTTATCAAAGGCAAGATAAGTTACTTTTCTACCAAACTGGATATATTTTTAGTATTTTTATTCAATGTAACATATTTATTCAGCTCGAAAAACGGGTTTGTATTACTGTACACATAGATTCGAAGAAGTTGATAAGATACGAAACAATATGCATAATATAAACACAGCACGAAAACACGCGCACACACGCACACACACTCACGTCCACTACCGTCCTTGGCTACGTCACGTTGTTATGGCAACACGATAAATACACAGTAAATTTGATTTTCTTCATTTCTACGCAAATATTACGCAAATATAAATCATATAGAATATCTGTATGAATATAATTACACGTAATAGTTAAATAAAGATGATCATCGTATAAGAGAACCGAAAAAAAAACTAATAGGGAATTAATTAAAAACGATAAAAAATATGCACATTAGCTAGATCTTTTGTAGATGAATGCAATTCCACGACTCATAAATAACAAAGTTGTATTTTCTTTTTAAATAAATAGAAAAAAGGGGTGTTGATAAGACTATCAATACACACAAAAAAATATAGATTTATTTTTGGGTAAAGTTCCCCCGGGTTTTCCTTTCACTTCAGTAAATAATGGTCTTTTGTTATATATATGGCGTACTATTATCCTTATATATATGATGTTTATGTTTATATATATATATATATATATATATATATATATAAGTGATAGTGTCTGTGTGTGTCTGTGCGTCTGTGTGCATTTCCCTACGCTAAAACTCTGTCAATTTTAAGCCTACATATTCGAAATTTGATATACAGGGTACTGAGATTTGGGAAAATCGATGTGATAGATTTTCGACAGAAATTTGGCGATTAAGTGGTCAATATTCAACAATGTGACCTTTGAGAACTCTACCAAACTCCTCCTACAATTTAGGGTCTAAACACGTGATATTTTATATATAGATTCCTTGGACATCGATCTAACTTATTAATTTTACTTGATCCCTAAACAATAAATGTTAAGAGGTCATAATAGAGGTCAAAGTTTAAAAAAATTGACCGTTTTTTTTCCTCAGCATACACTTCAAAACACCTGGGCAACGCCGGGCACCGATTGCTAGTATTATTATATACGTTGAAACATGATATAATAACAATAATAATAATAACAATAACAATAATAATAATAATAATAATAATAATAATAATAATAATAATAATAATAATAATAATAATTCTGATTTCGTTTATTAACGTCTCTCTGGAAAGGGATGGGATTCATTTCCAGAGGATTTCCCTCAATCCCGGCTTCAAACCAGGATCTTCAAAGATCAAGGGGTTTCCTAAGGATGCTGGTGGTACCGACAGTTACAGAGGTCTGAAGGATGCCCAAAACATCGAGGATTTGTAGTTTTTTCAATTGTCATTCCAGACGACTTGATACTACTCGTAGTGTACCAACTACGAACGGGATTATTTGTGTTTTAATCCCGTGTATACGCCTTATCTCCAATGCCAGAGCATACTCCACTTCTCGTTCTCATTTTCTCTCACATTCTTGTCCCAGGGTACTGAAAAGTCTACAATCTGCCAGTTTTTTAGACCTTGTCAATGACGACCAAATCCGGACGATTGTGTTCCAATTGCTTGGTCGTTATGACACTTTTGTCCCACCATACCTCTACCTTGCGATCCTCACTTGTTCTCACTTCATCAGGCACCTCCTCAAACCATTTCCAGCACTCTTCAGCCCAACCCATTTACACACGTCCCAATATATCCGGAGTCCCATGCCATCGTGTCTTTTGCGGTACTCCCTCTAGAACAACAACAACAACAACAACAACAACAATAATAATAATAATAATAATAATAATAATGTCGTTCATCAAATTCCGTCTGCGTTTGTTTACACCATCACGTCAGCTGATATTTGAGCTTGACGATGAATACCCTTGACAAGTCCATTCTGATTAAAATGTTTTACAATATGTGCACGAAGAAATGATTTCCGGCGATTTAAAAGGGTACCTCGTCTTTTATCGTATATTTAACTCATTATACCAAAAAATACAATAAAATAAATGAAATGGTGATGTATACCTTGGCTTGAACAGAGGATCATTCGATTTGTAATCAGATGCTTTACCACTAAGCTATATCTCCGGACTATAATAAATCGTATTTTTAAAAGAAATGATTTGCTGAAATTTTATTGTCTCCTTTATCCGGCGTAACGTAAAATATTCCCCTGTAAAAATTCTTTTTTTTATCTATAAGAGAAAAAAGCTAGTTTTAAAATAGAGTAATTTCGATTTTTTATATTTATCGGATGAATTTTTGTATAACACATATCTAAAAACACTGTCAGGCATATATATTAGCCTTGTGTGAAATTTACAAAGATATGTGCAACCGTTTCGGAACCTATTCTTATGTTTTAGGGAGGTGTCTATATGACCACGTATAGACGGTACCAAATTAACGTATGTTGTATATACGCGCGTGTTGTTATCTAAATCATACTTAGATTTTCTTGATTAACTAACGTGCGATATAAATATATGTACGCTGTGTTTGTGGTATAACGGAGTGTTGTCCTCGTCCTAAATTTCTGTTAACGGCCCGTGACCAGACTAGTCTTTATGGGTGCGTGCGTGTCAGATCACATAATACACGTAATATGGTGGCATATTTGTTTCCGCTGGCCACTTCGCGGGGGATTCTCCAAACGTTCTTGGGGAGGCTGGGCCCTGCTGGAACTAAGATGCTTCAAGACAGTGATCCTAGACGAATGTGTGGTTTTATTATTTAGTTTATTCACTTCAAGACATCTCGTCAGTAGAAATGGAGTGACCGATGATCTTTGGCTTTGGAAGGGGCGGGTTCTTCTATGTCTCTATTCTGAGACAATCCCTTCCCTCATTTGGAGCCATGTTTTAGCTCATCTGTCTCTCTAAGTGGCTCAAATCAAACTCAATACTATGCTTGCGCATACCGGAACACGTGACACTTGAAACGTCACGTCCGTCCTCGTTTGGATAATTTCCAGTGCAAACTGACCGGTCACAGAGTTTAACAAAGTTTTATAACCTACAACAACATGACGATTCATATCTCTGTTGTTTACTGATATATAGATAATTACATAGATAAACAAATAGATAGATAACAGATAATTAAATGCTTCTCTACGACTATTATCTAACATTATAAGAAAGGAACTCGCATACACACACACACAAAGTGACGTTTATATATTAGCATAGATAGAAGCCAGTTACACAATAACTACAAAAATAGATGAGCAAGTAATGAAAATAAAACTAATAAAAACTAATAATAATAATTCCCACTCATCCGATGAAGAAATACTACTACTTATTATAATGAATTAAATATCTCAAATATAATTACTGCTACCTATTCCTCCAGATAAAGGTATTGGATAGGACAGCGATACTGCATGAATTTTAATGTCTTTTTTTGGAGACTGTGTCTCTGACAGTGAAGAAATCGCTCCAGACACGCCATGAAGCCACTTGATGTAAGGAGCTAAAACAATGCTACTTCAAGGTCAAATATAGCTCTGTTATACAGGGTGTCCACAATGTCTGGCTACATTATGTGGAAGCATCCTGCAGATTATGTAGCCAGACTTTGTGGGCACCCTGTATATATATATATATATATATATATATATATATATATATATATATATGTATATATACGCGCGCGCGTGTGTGTGTATTATATATATATATATATGTATATATATACGCGCGCGTGTCTGTGCGTGTGTGTGTATATATATATATATATATATATACATATATATATATATATGTATATACAGGGTGCCCACAAAGTCTGGCTACATAATCTACAGGATGCTTCCACAAAGTCTGGCTAAAACTAAATAAAACATGTTAAACAGTGTTAAGTACCCCTAGAAGAGAAACCCCTGTTTTTTAAGCGAAAAGTAGAAAAAAATTAGGAGGCCTTCAGAGCGCTATTGAAAACGCCAAATAAAATTAAGGATGCCTCCAGAGCACTATTAAATCTATTTTTATCTTAACCCCCAATTTTTTTTTTTTTTAAATAAACGGCACTATGTATTAATACAAGATAACATTAAACATCGTTTTGTACTTCTTGAGAACATTAAATGATATAAACGGCTATTTTCTCTTCCGAAGCAATTTTTTTTTATTTTAGATATTCTTTTTCCAAGGTTATGCTGATCAAAACAATACCAACTTGGGGGTGGGGGTTGTGGTGTATTTTTGACGTTTTGTAAAAACTTTATTAAAAGATTTTTTTTTTTTTAAATGCGTACCACGACCATTCCAAATGTTTTTAGATAACGCTTTTATGTCTTAGTGCGTGTGTGTCGGTTTCGTGTGAATTGTACATTTGAACGGTAAATAGTATTATCACTTAGTAAATTCGTCTTTCTTGTTTTATTATCGTTATGGTCAAATCATTGTTTCACTACACAAATGCATTTACCTCGAAACGAGCGATAGTTATCAAATTATAAGGACTTAATCATATTACAAAACCCACCGTAATGTTCCAACCTGATTTGTGTGTAGTAACTTATACGATCACTTTTAACTTTTATGTTGACGGAAATTTTCGCCTGTATGTATACATTTATGTGTTATTACAAATGTTATTGTGTTTTGTGGCTTTATATTTTGCTATATAGATACAAGTAGGTCATTAGTTGAAAAACTATGGTCTGACTAGAAATCATGATATCCAAGCCAGAGTTCGAACCCAACTAAAAGATATTTTTATTTGATACGTATTTGTTATATCGCTGAGTAGAAAACAATATGCAGATATAATAACATAAAATAGATTTATTCAGATAGGTACAATAATAGAAGTCCGTGATGGGTTGTAACAACAAACAGCTTAGTTAGCAAGTAAACAGCCTGCCTTCTTCGCAGACAATTACCGGTTTCGCTCTCCTTAGCTATACGTGAATCGTAGTCATGTGTCCGATTCAATGGAAAAATAGTATTTCCTAAATTAAATAAATTAACATTGACATTCTAATATAAGACATATGAAATCTATTATAATAAAGTCGTATTCCTGTCTGACTGTTTGTTCATAATTTAATGAATATGTTCATTTATGCACATTTTCACAAATTAATGTTCATACAGAAAACAAACTTATATACACTTTTGTTCCAGCATGGCGTGCATATATAAACTATTAATTCAACATAGTATATATTATAATAGAAAGATGCGAGCATCAAAAGGGATATGGTTAAGCTTAAACATGGAAAAGTAAAAGGACTAGTTGTAAAAACTGGAAAAGAAAAGGCCGAGATATACTAGTAAAAAATATAATAAATCTATAACTGAACATATTACAGCATTAAGAATTGATTATATTATATTATGTTATAAATTGAATTTTTAAACAATTCCTAATATTTTAAGTTATAATTTTATTATATCTTTACTAGAATATGTTGTCTTTTCTTTTCCAGTTTTAACAACTAGTCCTTCACTTTTCCATGTTTAAGCTTAACCATGTTACTTTTCATGCTAGCATTTTTCTATTGTAATCCATATGTTTTTTTCAGGCTTTCAATAAATTCACTTGTTCTTTGTTTTATTTCAGTCTTATTTTTTACCCCCATAAACACATATGTAATAACAATGTACGGCACTCGTCTGCTTTCAATAAAATCCCTCTTTTATGCTTTCATTCTCTCTGTTTTACTTGTTACTTCTCGACGTATTTGCTATGGAAAACAGTCATAAAATGCGTCGCTCATCCCCTCATATATGTTTACGATTTTGAACACGAGTGAATTAATCATGACTTTTGTTTTACTGGACGAAAATTAAAAATGTGTTTTTTTACAATATAGCGGAGAAGGTGATCTATAGACTGTAATAATTGTTTGAAATTTGGTCGAAAGATGAGTGAGCAGTTAAACTTCAAAGCAGTTCTAAATGAGTAAAACTGCCACTTAACTATATATTCAAACACTATCGTGTTTGAATGATAAAACCCATACTGGAACGAAAGTGTATATGAGTCCTCACTCGCGCTGGGTTCCCAAGCATCCGCACGGTCCTGATAAAGATTTAACTTCGCTGGGTTGGTCATGTAGCCACAGACTGCTCACGAAGTTTCTGTTTGCTGGTAAGCGCTGCCACGGCGGCCAGAGAAAAAAATTTAAAGACACTCTGAAGGCATCGCTGAGGACTTTCAACATTGATCCGCCATCATGGGAGCAGGCAGCTTACATAGAGCGAATTGGCGAGCCGCTGTTCACGACGGTGCCCTGCAAATATGAAAGTAACAGAAAAGTCGCTACAGAGAAGCGCAGAAAGAACAGGAAGGAAAAATGTTTTTTTAAGCGCTCGACATTCCCTGCTACCATTCCCTGGTCTCACTACAGTAAAACCTTTCAAGCAAAGAGTGGGCTTATCAGCGATCTCCGCATTCACCGACGATGAGTACCCCCATCCCACCCCACAGGGTGATCATATTATTCAACATAATTCTACATTCAATGAGTAATCTCTATACATTTTATATCAAAGAAAATCTATCTTAATAATTAGCTCGATGTCATTAATTGTTTGTTGTAATGGAATCGTTTTAATTGTCCTGTTCAGAAATAATATTTAGAGCTGATTTACTTTATTCATATTTAATTTCATTAAAAAAAATAATTCACTTCCAATCATAACTAGTTAACAAAGGTTGCGTTTAAAACCGGAAGCAAGCTTATTTATTTAAGCTATGAGATTTATTTAATCTTCAAATTATAATGATTACTTCGCGTTTGATTTTCATAAATGAAGAACGATGTGTTTTATGTTTCCTCAAATCCAAATCAATTTTAGTAACAAGTTAGGATATTCGGTGTATTTAAAATAGTATGTGATTAATCCCTCCGACCGGCAATTTTTCGACCGAGGAACGCCGGGTATATACATCTAGTACCCCCCCCCACATATATATATATATATATATATATATATATATATATATAGATACATATATATACATACATATATATATATAGAGATAGATAGATAGATAGATAGAGAGAGAGAGAGAGAAAAAGAGAGAGGGGGAGAAGGAAAGAAAGTGAGAGAAGAAAAAGAAAGAGAGTAATATGTTCGAATACTCTGGATTGTCTTATGTCTGCGCCCGAATTAAGCGTTTATTAGTTATTAATTCCCTTCATTCTCGAGTCGAACTTTTGGTGGCTGGAAGATAGAGGTTTTGCAAATGGAGTCAAAGGTTGCTTCGTGACTATGTTCGACTCTGACGACCGGCAGATATCGTCATCCTACACTGATCATTGTGTAACTATATAGGTATTAGTATAATAGAATTTAATTTATTTAATTATATATATATATATATTATATTATATTATATTATATTACTTGCATACACACACACACAAACACACACACACACATATATATATATATATATATATATATATATATATATATACATGTTAACCTGTTGATGCGTTTTTATTATCCGATCATAAAGTTATCACCAAAGGTATTCAGCATTAATAGAAATGCATTTATTTAAATAAAATATAATTTCGTATATATTAATGCAAAAATACATTCATCTCAGTAATTTATTCTCTCTTGCAACTACTAAGAATCGTGCTTTTTGACGAGATTTCACAAATAAAAATCCGTAGAAACAAATTTAATTTAGAAGGACATACCACGGTAAGTATTGCACCACGACTCAACGAGCGAATATCAACTACTTCCATGTATATAACATAATTTTTGTTTTTGTTTATAATATAAAAACATAGATGCATTAATTAATGATTAAAGAAAAACGCGTTATTTTTCTTTTTACAAACTATATCAGTTAGGGAAGAGGGATTATTGTAGATTTTTAGATTGAAGATTGGGATCAGGTGCTGGCGATAAACACGATCAGATAATGAAAAAATGATTTATTCGAATTCTATTTTACAACATTTGTTAAAAAGAAGGAGAGGGATAGCAACAAGAAGAAAGGAGGAAATCCAGAGAGAGAGAGAGAGCGAGCGAGAGAAAGAGAGAGAGAGAGAGAGAGAGGGGGGGATGGTTAAGAGACATGACGAGGATGTAGTCCTTACTTACATGAGGTAATAATATTTCTTTTTTGACAATGATGTTTATTCTGGTCGATTCTTATCTGTCGATCATCACTTGTAAATTATGCGTCGTAACTGGCACTTCATCTACCATTCGTTTTAGATGCGTCCAAGGCATCGCTATAAAAACCCATTCGTTGTTGAAACGGGTAAAAGGAAAATAATACGAAACAAAGAACTAAAATGTTTAATGCTTCCTTGAATATAAATTCGTGGTATTTAAGTAATATACGCATAATTGTATATAGACAATATTTGCATCTAGTTTATATATATATATATATATATATATATTTTTTCATGTAGAATAAATTTATATGTTAAAGTTACTTATGTTTTGAAACTATACAGATGCTGCCAGATCAGGCTGTCTGAAGATATTGGCTCTCTGAGACGAAATGCACCAAACGTTGATGCTTTTTTTGTTTTTCTACTTCTTTTTGCAAAACCTCATTATGTTCTGCTAAACCAAAAACAAAAACAACCCACATTTTCCACCATTTCCTTTTTCCCATTTTTCACTTTCTATCTCCCCTACTTTCTGACTGGTTTCCTTACTTAAAACGTACCAAACATTAAAGTTTATCCCTCTCCCATTGCAAAACTCATTTATATTCTGCAGGACAGGGAACAAAAACCATACAATCCACTATGAAACAGCCAAACCAAACACTGCAAACTAGCGATTTAAGATCCAAAGAACTTGAATACTAAAAAACCTTGTACAAAATAACTGAATGCAGCATCTATATAATTTCCAAAATAACTGGATTTGGCATTAAATAACCCGAAATGGGTTTATATGCCGTAATGCAAAATAACCAAATAACCAAACAACCAAACAACACTGTTTAGCTACTATAATCATAAAATAATTGTATTTTTACATAGATGATCGTATCCTAATCCGTAATGAATTTTACTGAAATGCGCTTGCTCTCAGAATTAAGAACTATGGCTTGCAACGAATGAAGCAGTTATAGTATGTTATCGTCCTCTATTTCAAGCAAAATTCACAGCATCCCTCAAGTTTCTTCCCGTTGCAATCACATCTCTCTCGGTTGTCTGTTTCCAGTTCAACGTTTGGGTTTTCCCTCCTTTTTTTGTTACATAAATTTACTGGTTGGCAGTTCTCCTTGGAGCAAAAGTTAGGGTATAAAACTGACAATCTAGACCCAGTTTACAGATTATTTACGATCCGAACTGAGGTCGAGGACGTTCTCTGATTTTTTGGTTTTAGTTTTATTATTTCATGTAATCCCTAGAGCTCTTCTAAGCTACTTCGAATCAAACGCATCTAATTTCTTCTTTTGTGTACTTCTGAGATGCCAAGTTTCACTTTCATGAAGCAGTATGGACAAGACGTTTTTGTTACGAAATTTTTATTTAGATCAAAGGATAAATGTTTGGTTCTCCAGATCTTTCAGAGATGTTTAAATTCAGATAGGGTTTTATCTATATGTGCTGCAACTGATAGTCCATACTGCATTACTAGTTTACAAAGCGCAGATGAAGTACAACCTGTGCGCAAAGCAGTTAATTTACAATGCAATTCATAAGATATGGATGATGATGATGATGATGATTGATGCGTCGCTTAACCTTCTGCATTATTTCATTGGGCGTGTCCAGGCGTCAGATCACATTAAGTACCTTGTATTACTAAATGGTCATCCCTTTCAGTACTGAGCAGTCTTAACTTCGGTGATATAAAAGAAACCGGCGTGTAAACATGATTACGTGTTATGTGGCTCTGTCTTGCTTAAACATGATGAACTTTCACACCAAGTGGAAGCTAAAATGACCGATAGTAGCCAAATCAGCGATAACAGAAAGTGGAATTGTTTAATTTAAAATTCGCTGTCCCTGAAAATATTCTCTCTCGCTCTCTCTCTCTCTCTCTCTCTCTATATATATATATATATATATATATATATATATATATATATATATATATATATATATATATATATATATATATATATATATATCCTCCAGCCTTGGCAGACGTGTTTTAAATATTCTCTCCAGTGTTTTTTTTCTGTGCACATTTGAACTTTTCTTTTAATGATTTGGAACTCATTCCATTTGTGATTTTTTCCAAAGAATTCTGCTTTTGGATCACTTTGGACCATTTGGAACTAACCTGTTGGATTGGAATTTTTTAATTCTACCGTGTTTAGATTGTACCATTCTTGGATTTTTCTTTTACCTCTAACTCCCCTTACCTCACTCTTTTTTTTTAAACCAAATAAGATCTGTGACTTACTTGTAGTTTCACTAAATACTTTTATATGCAAAATCCGATCCCGCATTTATCTAATTCCTGCCCTCTCATGAAAAGGAGAGTATTTCTTTGAAACTCCGAGGATTAAGAACCATCCACTTATTTTGTGCTTCCTTTTTAAAATTAAATATGTTTTTAACTCTTTTTCAAGATATCGTTTAACATGTTTTATTAATCATTTGTTCATATATATATATATATATATATATATATATATATATATATATATATATGTGTGTGTGTGTGTGTGTGTGTGTGTAGGGCTTTAATATATGTGTATAAAAGGGAGTTTTCTCTCTCTCTCTCTTTCTCTCTCTCTCTCTCTATATATATATATATATATATATATATATATTTTACTATAATAAGTAAACACCCACAGACACTAGTGTTTCATCCTTTCGGGAATCCTTAGTGCAGGGTGTCACGATTAACCCCAGTCGACAGATTCGAACTCGGCAACACGAACCATCTCTGGCTCGATTAGCCGCGTAAAATAACGATACATTTTAATTTTAAATGTTCTTTACATCAGTCACACAGTGATCTAATCGTTATACGATGATCTATGCATAAGAGCTAAATTGACCGACCTCATTCAACTGAAAGTGCTCAACGATAAGAAACGAGTTTCGTAAAGACGCTGTCATAATTATTTTTTTACTATAATAATTAAATACCTACAGACCCCAGTGTTTCATCCTTTCAGGAATCTTCAGTGCAGGGTGCCACGATTAACACCAGTTATATATATATATATATATATATATATATATATATATATATATATATATATATATATATATATATATGAGGGGCTTAATATCCATAAATTAGTAAATTGACCGGTGGACGAGAAATACACACCAAAAGATTGCACGGTATTCTTCCAAAAAGCTAGGTAGAATGACGCATTAATTAAAACAGAATATTACATAAAGTTAATCATATACATAGTAAACTCAAAATGGTATACTTTTCTAATAGTTTCGAAAAACACAATTTTTACATGTTTTTGAGTAGCTGAAGGTCAATCTCGAAAAGAAAATCCCGTGTCATCAGAAAATATCGAAAAAAAAAATCGGAGGTTTTTCAGAAACAAAAATATGGAGGAAATCGTCACATGCACGGTAAGAGAGTTTAACCCGTTAGACGCATAACATCGGTGAATATTTCTAAGAATACAGTAATCAGAAACAAGTCAAAGCCCCTGAAACCATGCGTAATTCTATAACATGTCAGATAGTGGTATCTTCGCAAATTTTACGTATCCTATTATGTTATATAAGATTTATAACATTGAGTTTTTTACGAAATTACGTTTAAATAAATACTATTTCATTTTTTTAGTACGTAATTTTATATTCTAATTGTAGTCTGTTTATAAATTATATAAATATGCGTATAAGCATGTGTAAGTCTACCTGCGTTCATATTTGTATCGGGTGTTACGTGTGCATGCGTGAATTTTAATATCTCCGTAAAAGAAAAAAAAGTGCTATGAAACATTAGTGCGTGCATATGAACGTACGTATCGAATCGCTTGAATAAACGCCCAATAATTTCATATTGTTTTGTTTCAGATTAAAGATGGCGTCACTAAATATGAATAATGCAAGAAAATTCGCGCGCAAAATTAAACGAATGCAAAGGACAATAAGAACATCGGATTTCGAAAAGATATAATGCTAAGACGTGTTTTAAAATGGTTTTGATTTTCGCTTTTTAGCCATTTGTATATTTTATGATTACGTTTTATTTTTCTATTAATTTAATAATTTATTTAGATATTTTTATTCTTCGGTTCCTCCTCCTTTATTTCGCTGGTTAAAATCCGTCGCCAAAGAAGTGTAAATCAGAAATTATCACATATTATAACAACTTCAATTAAGGAATAAAAAAAAACATTTTCAGAAATAAAGTAAGAATTATTTCCTAGATGGAAACCACTAAAAATCATTTATTAATATGAAAAAGTCATAAAATTAAAAAAAGAAAACTACAAAACAAAACGCAAAAATAACAAAATACATTTTTGAAATAGAGGCCGGGCTTCAAAATAAGGAAAGACTTTTATGTCTTCGTTTTTGAAGAGTTCTTCTTCCTACCAATACATTTCTCTCATATCAAAACCCCGTGTCCCTCTCGTTTTCATTCTTTTTCTCCACGCCCCAATCAACTCTTACTCATTCAGCCTTCCCCCACTAACCGCTATTACACTATGTTTCCTTGTTAGAATTTATTATCTTCCTTTTTCAATCCCAACGAAACTCGACCGAGTATCCAAAATAAGCTCTCGCGTCTCCTTCTTATGAAAAATTCAGTTCCTTTCTAAAGATAACTGTTTAATAAAAATGCGAACTCCATCACTCCCTTTCAGCATATCTTATACAATGATTATATATATATATATATATATATATATATATATATATATATATATATATATATATATATATATATATATACTTCAGAATAGTTTTTGTTTAACAATCAGTTGTTATGGAAACGTGAGATTGTAGGTTTACAAAATATTACTGGCAGTAATATTCTATAAGTTATCCCATCTAAACAAGAATCGCTCGATATGCAAGATAGAGCAAATAAATTAAATTGTAATTTAATGAATTTAAAAAAACTCTCATTGAAATGAAATGAAGTGGTTGAGTTTCATATCAAAGAATTTTATTATTCTTAGCAAGACAAAGAATGCTTTAGAAAATTAATCTCCTTAACCTATAGGGTTTCGAGGGATTCGAAATTTAAACAAGCACTTGCCCGATTCGGATATCTACACAGCTATGCGGATTACCCAATATATAGCTTGGACATTATTACCAAACGGATGTAAAGAACGTATAACATGGATTTTACCAAGCAAGCTGGATCTACAAAAACATTCATATCCATTTTCTACAAATCCTCCTGCTACAGGACTTCTGATAAATGTATTATTTTCACGTTGACTTTCCATGTCTCACTGACTTTAGCAAATAGGGTGCATACCTTTATAACTATTTGTTAATATTTTCTCTCCTCTGATGAGATGGTAAACAAGTGTGTGTATTGATATTCATATCAAAATCCCTTTCTCCATTTGTGTAAATAAAAATACAATTGTTTTATGTATGAGGCGTGGAATTGCATTCACTAGCAGAAGATATAGCTAATTTGCATATTCTTTTAAACATTCATTTTAATTAATTCCCTATTAGTTTATTCGGTTTTCTCATGGGATGATCCTGTTTAGTTAACTATTACCTGTACTTATATTAATGCAGATGTTTTACATGATTTATACTTGCATAATATTTGCGTAAAAAGTTGAATGGTTTCCATATATATTTATGCATACGTATATATTTTTGTTTAAAAATTTTGCCTACCAAACTCCTCCTAGAGTGTTTGGTCTACAGACATGAAACTTCATATATAACGTATTTGAATCCATGCCAAACTTTATATTTGGGTTTTA
The DNA here is from genome assembly GCF_053919585.1 of Euprymna scolopes. Classification (NCBI taxonomy): domain Eukaryota; kingdom Metazoa; phylum Mollusca; class Cephalopoda; order Sepiida; family Sepiolidae; genus Euprymna; species Euprymna scolopes. Next base: position 42,208,217 of record NC_136514.1, read on the forward strand.
GCCTGGAAAAATTGGCGCAAAATTCTTAAAATTAAAAAAAAATGAAATTTACCAGGTAAAGATCGAACGCCGCTATAACGAACGCATAACGTAGTAGCTATTGGTTCATGTTTTAATTTTTAGCCTCGCAGTAAATATGTTTTTATGGCCCAGTCATTGGCGACAGAGGCAAAAATACGTCGTTGGCTGAAGGTTTTGGTTTCGATTCTCGGTGCTGGCGCACGAGTCTTAATTTAAAAAAAAACTTTTTAAATCATTACTATATATTGTGTCCAATATAATCTATAATATGAATCTCACCTGTTTGTTTAAATGTATGTATATATGTGTGTATGTTTGTCTGCCTAAAACTTTCGACAGGCGACAGATTTTCTCGAAATCCGTATTGTTGTGAAGCCGCCCCTTCGGACGACAAATACGGAAAAAATGGCTAAAGACATTAATCGCTTCACCCTCAACTCAGCACTTTTTCGCCGATGTTTTCGAAAGCCATCCTCTCTTTTCGATTGACTAGCCTTAATTTAAATGTACATTACTTCCATTTTGGCGATGGGCGAAACAGCAAAGACGGCACATTTTTTCGTGTTCTTTTCCTCTTTTGAGGTACGGGTTCGAGTCTTCCTGCCTACAACCACTTCTTTTTATTTTTTTTTTTGCTCAACACATACATCCAAATACCCGGGCAACCCCGGGCACCCAGGCTAGTACGTATATATTTTTGTTGCATCGATAATAGTGAGTGTGTGTTTGTGTGTGTGTGTACATTTTCCTGCGCAATAACTCTGTCAATTTTCAGTTTACAGACTCGACATTTGATATACAGGGTACTGAGATTAGGGAAAATCTTTGTAATCCGTGTTTGGCAAGAAATTCAGCTGTTAAGGGGTCAAAGTTCAACGATTTGAGCTTTGAGAACTCTACCAAACTCCTCCGACAATTTTGGGTCTGAACACTTGAAATTTTAGATATAGGTTCCTGCGACATGGATCTAATGTAATAACTTGGTTTGAGCTCAAAACAATAAATGTTAAGGGGTCATAATAGGAGTCAAAGTTAAAAAAAATACCGCGTTTTCATGGTTAACGTACACATTCAAATACCCGGGCAAGGTCGGGCTTAAATGCTAGTATATCTATAAAAGTGGAGGTCTGTGTGTGTGTGTGTCTCTCTATCTGTGTACATTTTCCTACGCAATAACTTTGTCAATTTTAAGTCTACAGTCTCGAAATTGAATATACAGAGTATTGAGATTTAGGATAATCTTTGTGATCCGTTTCGGCCAGAAATTTAGCGATTAAGGGGTCAAATTTCATCGATTTTAGTTTTGAGAACTCTACCAAACACCTCCGATAATTTTTAAACACTTGAAATTTTCGATATAGGTTCCTTGGACATGGATCTAACTTAATAACTTGATTTGAGCAAATCAATAAATGTTAAGGGGTCATAATAGGGGTCAAATTTTAAAAAAATTGACCTCTGTGGTCTCTTCCTAATTACTCAGAACATTTCTGGTCTAAACATTTGAAATTTTACATAAAGGGTATTCAAGGATACGGTAAGCTTTTTCATCGGTTTGGATTGAAAAATTTTAGTTATTAATATTAATATATAAATATAAAGGCGACGGATTTTAGCAACACAAATATCGTTTTGAAGTTCAACCTTTCATACGACAAATATCGAAAAATTGGCTAAAAACATTAATATCTTCCCCTTCAACTAGGCACTTTTCTTCGGAGGGGTCGCTTTTTCGCCGATATTTTTGAAAGATATCCTCTCCTTTCGATTGTCTAGTGTTAATGGAAACATAAGTCATTCCAGGTTTGGCAGTGGTCGTAAGCGCAAAGATGTCAGGGTTTTTTTTCGTTCTTTTCCTCCTTCATGGTACGGGTTCGAGCCTGCCTTCCTACTACCACTTTTATTTTTTTGCTCAACATACATATCAAAACACCTGGGCAACGTCGGGCTGAAATAAGGGCTATAAAAGTGAACGTGTCTGTGTGGCTGTCTGTGTGGCTGTCTGTGTACATTTCCCTACGAAATAACTCTATCAATTTTTAGTCTACATACTCGACATTTGATATACAGGGTACTGAGATGAGGGAAAATCTTTGTGGTCGGTTTTCGGCCAGGAATTTTGCTGTTAAGGGGTCAAAGTTCAACGATTTGAACTTTGACAACTCTACCAAACTCCGACAATTTTTGGTCTAAACACTTGAAATTTTAGATATAGGTTCCTTGGACATGGATCCAAATCAATAACTTGATTAGAGCCCTAAACAATAAATGTTAAGGGGGCATAATAGGAGTCGAAGTTTTAAAAATTTACCGTTTTCTTGTTTGTTTTTTTGTTTTTGCTCAGCATACACCTCGCATCCGGGCAACGCCGGGCACCCATGCTAGTATATATATATATATATATATATATATATATATATATATATATATATATATATATATATAATTATTTACTAAAATAATTATTAAATACTGTGTCATCCTTTCTGGAATCATCAGTACAGAGTGTCACGATTAACACTAGTCTATAGATTCGAACCCGGCGACAGAAGCAATCCCTGGCTTCATTAGCAAGGACCTAATCGATTCGGCTTCCGTTGACCGTGAGAAATGCTGTTAAATTTAATTTTTTTCACTGCTTTTTATCGTCTGGCAGAGTGATCTAGTCATTATATGTGATCTGGCATAAGAGCTAAATCGACCGACTTTATTTCAACTGTTAGTGCTCAACGATAAGAAACGATTGATTGAGATTGTCGGATTGACTTCCTCATCTTGGTTGTTATTGTTACAACGTTTAGGCTGTTTTGCCCTCCGGCCTTCGTCAGGTGTTTTGCATCGAACTGGGGAATCGTTTGTTAGGAGTTGTGACAATAACAACCAAGATGAGGAAGTCAGTCCGACAATCTCAATCAATGAAAACACCTCATCTCAAAAATACAGACAATTGCGATAAGAAACGAGTTTGTTAAAGGGGCTCAGACACACACACATACACGCACACACACATATATATATATATATTTATATATTTTCATATATATATATACACACACACATATATATATTTATATGTGTGTATATATATATTTTTTCATATATATATACACACACGCTCAAACACACACACACATACACACACACACACACACACACACATATATATATATATATATATATATATATATATATATATATTAGAGAAGGACTATAAATGAAAAAGAAAAGTTCTCGAAAAAGGCAGAAGAAAAACAAGAAAGAGAAACTATTCATTTATTAACACCAGAAGTTGAACTCTGCAGAAACTGAACAATTCGAGTTCGAAAGAAAACAGATTAAAAAAAAAAAAAGAATATGATTTAAATCATAATTTTCATTTCTCTGAAAGAGGAAATCTCTTTCTCCATGGCTCTGACTTTGTATATATTTAACTCTTTCTCGTTTCTCGCAGTTCTGATCAATCATCCTACTTCCAGATGTTCATCATTTCTCAGCCTGCTGTCTTTTCTACTCCTTCTGTTTCCTTTTCTTTTTTAAACTCCATGCTTACCGTATCAAAACCATTCAATGTCTCACGATCTTATTACACAAAGAGTGTCTATAACAGTCGCTCTCTCGTCTATTTAGAAGAAGCGATATTCCCCCTCCCTCTATTTGTCATTATCCCTCTCTCTCTCTCTCTCTCTCTCTCTCTCTCTCTCTCTCTCTCTCTCTCTCTCTCTCTCTCAAACGCTCTATTTGCCAGACAAAGAATAAAAAAAGTACAAATTTCCAGACGTTTACAATGCAAACCTGGCAAAATCTGCCTTCTTTATAATCATTTGTTTAATCGTTTTTGCTTTTTTTTAAATATTTTTTTTTGGGGGGGGGGCATCATCACCATCGTCAAAAAAGTGTAAAACATCGTCGTCATTTACAAGAGTGTGAGTGTTATAAATAATTTTTTATTTGAATTTTCGAGATGTTTACAATGCAAACCTGGTAAAATTTGTCCTCTTTTTTATACATAGGCATCACCACTTATCAAGGCCAAGAGGTCACTCGACGAGTGTTTCTTGTGAAAGTTTGGCGAGGGGGGGGCATGGACCATAGACTGAAGCTCAGTCGAACAATTTCCATGGAAATAGCGATACAGCAGAGACAAACTTGCAACCTCTCTTCTGCGAGATAGAGGTTGCAGCGAAGAGAAAAGGGTACCTCCTACGAGATTACCAGGTCTATTTTGAACTCTATCAAGGCAAGACAACCCCTTTCTAGCGGCTCCTGCTCAGATGTGGCAACAGTATTCCATCCTTCGTCGTACCTGGCTCTTATATAGATAGAGAATTGCATCAGCAGTGAGATATCTACGGGATCGATAGAAGGATCCGACCATTTTTCCAGCGGCCTTGGCAACAGATTTGATGTACTTGTTCCATTTAAGAGCAGGAGTAAAGGTCAAGCCCAGAAGCTTGTCAAAACTTGAAGCATTTTTCTTTGTAATCGGTTGTTTAATCGTTTTGTTTTTCTTTCATTTTAATAATCTGTGTGCACGTGCTGTAAACAAACTTTTTATTATAAAAAAAAATCGAGACGCTTAAAATACAAATCTAGTGAAATCGGTCTTCGTTTGATTCTGCATGCATTTCAAATCTCTCTTTTAAACCCTAACTCGAGCCAACTTCTAAAGTTTCCATATATATATATATATATATATATATGTGTGTGTGTGTGTGTGTGTGTGTGTGTGTGTGTGTGTGTGTGTGTGTGTGTGTGTGTGTGTGTGTGTGAATAAAAAGGAAAAACATAAAAGAGTAAAAACAAAAATAAAATCAACGTTTCGTCCCTATTTCAGGGGACATCATCAGGATTTCTAGGCGAGGATGTACAGGAAGACGGTCATATCACACGCGAAAGAGGAGAAGTTTAGTTCTCTTTCTGTACTGGAGAGAAAAAAAAGTACAGAAAGAGAACTAAACTTCTCCTCTTTCGCATGTGATATGACCGTCTTCCTGTACATTCTCGCCTAGAAATCCTGATGATGTCCCCTGAAATAGGGACGAAACGTTGATTTTATTTTTGTTTTTACTCTTTTAGGTTTTTCCTTTTTATTTACATAACGTCTAAAGCATCGTTTATATCTTGCTTTATTTTATTCATATATATATATATATATATATATATATATATATATATATATATATATATATATATATATATATATCAGCCATTACGGAAATCCCAGCCTCCTCTCCATTATAGATAATGATCGCCTTTTTCTCCGAGACAATCCGTTCATATTATTTCCTTTTGAGTCGTACGTTGTTTCGCTTTGTCATTCTTTAAGTGTCGACGTTCATCTCGTGTTTTTTTATATTAAAGAGTTGGTATAATTCTTCAAATCGATTACCAAAATTACAAAAAATTCGTGAGAATAACAGAGCACTATACACATTTTGATAATCAACAATGAAAGTCGGGATCTCAAACAAAAAGTAAAACAAACACTATGACGCAAAACTTTAATAATCACTAGGGCTACGACAACAGAATATTCTTTTCATTGTTTTGACTCTCGAGTATATATCCGACACAGACACACTCCAATCTCTGGTCCCCCCTCGCCAATCTTTCACGAAAAACACCCGTCTAGCTGAATCCACTGTCAAAAATTTCCCCCACTCTATATCTGTGCCTAAATAAAAACGCGAATTCCATGAACAAAGCTTCTTTCTTAGAACTGCACGCCTGTGGAACTCTCTTCCGTCTGCCTGCTTCTCACCGGACTACAACTTGGATGTCTTCAAGTCCAATGTTAACAAATACCTAATGAACCGCCCCCTTAAGTAAGCACTTCATCAAATCTCCACACTAACGTACTGTACTTGCAATAACCCTTATCCCTGAGTGGCTTCCGGGCCTTGATAAGTGGTGATCACTGTGTAAAAAAAAGAAAGTTAATCAACCGAAAACCACATCACTCTATATAAAAGCATATCATATCAACGGATACACACTCGAGAGTCAAAACAATGAAAAGAATATGCTGTTGTCCTAGCCCTAATAATAACAACAGTCGATGAATATTTTCGTGTAATTGTTGAATGATTATTTACAGATTCCTTACTGATTTTCTCATAATGAGGACTGTTATTTTCGCAAACAAACAATTTCGAAAATAAGGAAAATAAACATATTATGAAGGAGCATACCCCCGCAAGTAAGAGGGTAAACAAGATAAGTTAAGAATAATATTTGGAAAAAGGTTAGGATCGAACCTAGTAAGAAATCTTTTTTTAAAAAATGCATATTGAAATCCTAGGAATGCAGAACGATTACCATTGTTCGTCCAAATAGCTAAATGTTATTTATGTCGGAGATAGATATTTAATTTAGAAATTCATTCGATTGTTCATTCTTTTAGAAATAACCGAATATTAACTATGTCAGTTAAAAGAATGGGCAATACGAGATTAGAAATAATGATTTAAAATAGGTTAGATATTGAACAATTGCAATTGGGAATTCTTTGTTTTCCAAAAGTGTGTTTGGACATACATAGATAAAATCCACCTGAATAAATTTCACGTGGAACAGCAGGTTTCTGACGTTATCAGGAAAGGAGATTCTCAATATATTGAGACATGGTTCGGAGTTAGAGTCAATCAGAATCAGAATCGCAGTCACAGTCACAGATGTTAGCAGATGAGAGTCGGCAGCGACAGTGAGAGATGATGCCCTCTTGGAAGAAAGAGGGGGGAAAAGGAGACCAGCTGGACGTAGAAGGCTTGAATCCCTGATCATCATCAATCATCCAGCTGGTATGAATAAAGAAACATCTATATAAACTTGTCTCGTCGTTGCCGTCATTACAACTGAAAGGTAAATGTTTTTTGTCAATTTGTTAGGTTGTAAACGAACTTTGTATAACTCCCATCAAGTATTCATTGTCTTCCCCCTCCATCATCAGTAATGCCTTCCCCTCTTTGGTTTAAAACAACTGTATTACACATTCCCCTCCTTCAATAATGAATTCGCATCTCCTATGTGTTATAAATGTGAACTGTGTGTGTAATCTATAAAAATGTCATTATCATTTTGTTCAGAATCCCCGTTGTCCTTCCAATATGTCCCCACAACACAACATTTTAAGAATCTTAAAATTTCCATTGCCCTGCATAGTTTTCAACTTTTGAAACTGTTTGTAAGTTTTGTTATTCCCAAATCTCTTTTGTTACTTACACTTGCCAATCAAATATAGCGGTAAATTTTCTTTTGGTGAAAGCTATTTTCCGGCTCGAATTTTCGAATAATCGCCATATCGGATACACAGAGAACTGGATGGTAATACCAATAGAAAGTTGTCTTATTAACTAAACTGTCTAAGTAGAAAATCTCCAGATTTCTGGATACTATGGGAGTGAAAAGGTGAGATTTTGCTGCAACTCTAGTAAAGGTAGAGTATTTTTGTTGAGGAGCACAAATGCATCGTGTCATACAGAGCATATTCTGTGTAAGTACTTGTAAGATAATCAAAAGGTTGCATCACTGTAATGATGTGGCAAGACTGGAGTTTCAGTGACAGTTCGAAGATAATTAGTTTACTAGCTTGGGTGCCCAGCGTTGCCTGGGTGTTTGGAGGTGTGTATTGATCAAAAACAAAATAAATAAAAGCAAAAAGTGGTAACAGGCAAGCAGGCTCAAACCCGTACCGCGAAAGATGAAAAAGATTGCGAAAAAAAACGGACGTCTTTGCTGTTGCGCCCATCGCAAAACCGGAAGTGGCGAAGGTTAAAATTAAGGCTAGAAAATTGAAAAAGAGTGGATGACTTTCGAAAATATCGGCGAAAAAAAAGCGACCCCTCACTGTAAAAAAGAGCCCAGTTGAGGGTGAAGGAATTAACGTTTTTGGTCAATTTTTCGATATTTGTCGTGCAAAGGGTCGAGCTACAAAACGATAAATAACTTATGAAAATCCGTTGTCTCTGTCGAAAGTTTTAGGCAGGCATACAAACATACAAACATACACACATAAACAGATGAGATTTATAAAATAGACTACCAAAGGTGCCCGGCGTTGCCCGGATGTTAGGTGATGTGTGTTGAGCCCCCCCCCCCCAAAAAAAAATAGCGGTATTAAGCATGCAAGCTCGAACCCATACTGTCAAGGAGCAAAAGAACGTGAAAAAACGTAACGTTTTTGTCATCGCCAAACGCCAAAGGTTTAAATTAAGGCTAGTCAATCGAAAATAGTGGATGATTTTCGAAAGTATCGGCGAAAAAAGCGACCCCTCGCTGTTTAAAAGTGACCAGTTGAGAGTGAAGGAATTAATGTTTTTAGCTAATCTTTTATATTTGTTGTCCAAAGGGTCAAGCTTCAAAACGATACAAATTTCGTGAAAATCCGTCGACTCTGTCGAAAGTTTTAGCCAGACATACACACATACATACATACATACATACATACATACATACATTTAAACGGACAGGTGTTGACAAAGCGATTTACAACACTGAATTTAAGCATCGTTATACCTGGTCAGTACTAAAATGGATGACGTTTTTTAAATACCTATTGTATCAAGTGCTTTCCGCTTATCCGAGCATTGTTTCAAGTCGCCCCCGACTTATTTTTACTACTGGAATCAAACAGTCCCTACTAAAGTGAAGAATAATTTGTAACATAGCGCGGACGGCTATATGCAAATACCGAGCCCTGAGCGAAATATCATCATACTAAGGATAAAAACCTATAAACAGGAGAGAGCACGCCCAAGAAGACGATAATGTTAGAGACGTGGATGACGTTCGAGAGCACGTTCGAGAAAACCATGCGTGGCAGGAGAATGAGAAAATAAATGTTGTTGCAAAAAAAAAACTGAGTTCGAGTTATTCTGTATTTTGATCTCCGTTGCGACATACTCTCCAACGTGTTGGGTCTACGTGCATAAACAAGTGGGTAACGTTACAGAACACGGATTGCGCTAATTTTGCTTCATAGATAAAAGCGTTCCATCGGTCATCTTTACAGGATGATCAGATTGTCCCCGTCGTTCCGATGAACGAATTTCCTGGTACACACATGGTTACTTCCATCAGCAGGTATATACAGGTGTAAATATATAAGTGTCGCCCTAAAGAAACACTACAGCTTTATGTAAAACTTGTATTAATGAAAATCAGTTTATGTAAATTGATTATATAGTAGAGCAGACATCTATTCAATGTAGCAGGTTTCAGCATCAATTACCCCCCCTGGATACGGGTCCGGAACTGGGAGCCTGCCTTTTTCAAAAGCGTCGGCCGAAGCTCGGTGGATGGCAGCGAGCAGGGTTGCTTTGGTGTTGTAAGAGGTCATGTTTTTTTATGTTCTCGACGTAAGACCAAAGAAGTAGTCGATCGGGTTTAGTTCGAGGGAGGAGGGGGTCAGTGAGAGAAGGGCACAAAGACATAGCACTCGTTCTGAAGCCATACCTGGGTCTCGTTGAACTTTTGGGGCTGGCGTTGAGTCCTGCTGCCTCACTTGGAATTTGCAAGCGGACAGATGATTGCACCAGGGGATCACCACACTCTTCAGCAAATCCAGGTACATTTTAATGTTGACTTTCAAGCCGCCTTCAAAGATGTGAGGAGGCATGATATGGTCCTAGCTTGAAACAACACCAAAGACCATAACCGTGGCCGAAAACTTTGTTTGCATCACTCCGTGCGTGTCCGTGTGATTCGTAGCAATACACCGATACATTTTGAGGCTAATAGCAGTGGTCATGTTTTCATAAATTGGATCGGTAGAGAGCCTGAGTTGTCCATCGGCGCATCTCCGCTCTCGCTCGTTGAACCTTGTGTGACTTTCAGATCTGATAGGAGGCTTTTATCACTTTTGGGGTTGTACGCAACTGACGAACCAGTAGATGGTCTGAAATAAATAAAAAAAAAAACAAAAGAAGAAAACGGGTTTTCATCAAAGCGAAATGAAATTATGTCGTCTTCTCTAGGGCGACACTTTAATCATTCAACCCGGCATATTATGTACAATTCATGTACGCATTCATTGCGTCATTTCGTATGAATCAGATTGATGGCATTTGCTCACCGATATCTTTCTAATCAGAATCACAGAAGACCACTAAGTATGTACAGAAAAGACCGCGTGGAGGTAGCCAACTGTGAAGCAAACTGTATTCAGACTTTGCACATGTAGGTTTCGCCTTTAAAAGCTTAGCCATTATGAGCACAATTAATAAATACATACGGCAATACCTACGCGTGCACATACGTACATGTTTGCTATATTAGACAGAAGAAAATAGGGCGACTAAGAATATCTGATTTTTATAGCAGATGTAAGCGGCATGTTTTCGAAACAATGTCGAGTATGACAACAACACGTTCTCGAAATTCGGATTGAACGAAGACAGATTTTAAAATATTATTTCAATTTCAATTTAATTCTGCCAGACTGTGAACGAGTATTAATTAACAGGTTCTCAAATTAAATACCTATCGCTTTTTTTATATGCATTGAATTTGCGGGCGATATACAGTTGCAATAACAATTGGGTCCAATAAATATGCGTAACTATATATATATATATATATATATATATATATATATATATATATATAAATATATATATATATGTATATATATATGTATATGTGTGTGTGTGTATTATTATATATATTATTATTATTATAATATATATTGTTATTGATTTTCTGTTGGCTTAATATATATATATATATATACATATATATATATGGGGTGGGTATGCGCGCGCGTGTGTGTGTGTGTGTGTGTGTGTGTGTGTGTGTGTGTGTGTGTGTGTGTGTGTGGCCAACAGAAACCCGAGATCACAGGTGGTAAACAAATAAAGTAATACATGTATGGGCATCTTACGAATTATCTTATCTGAATTGGTTCGGTGATTTTAGAAGCAAATCTATTTTTCTGTGTTTGTTAAAGTATCCTTTGTGCTATGTGTGCATATATATATATATAAATCTGGATGTGTGTGTGTATGTGTGTATGTGTGTATGTGTCTGGTCGCGAATAGGCTCCTATATGGTTGACTATTTTAAAAGACTGATTACATATAATGATAGAAGATGTATCGAGACACAGGAATAGTTATGTTTGATCTGGCAGAACGGTGGTTCATTAAAATTGTGGAGTCTGCGTTCGCGCCTGGTCCACAAAGTAAGGAAATAAAAAATGTAAAAATTAAATAAAAAAAACGTTTACAGGTGTTTTTGATATAGATGTACGTAAGAATACTTTAATAAGTATGTTTTAACTTAAATAGGGATGATATAATAAAATTGTGGGGTCTGCGTTCGCGCCTGGGCTCCATAGAATGGAAATAGGCACAAACTTTAATAAAGACTTTTCATGTCTATCTGCGTAAGTATATTTGATAATTATGTTTCAGTTTGAAGAAATATAGTATGATAAAATTATGGGGCGTTCGTTTGCACCTGACCTCCATAGAATGGAAATATGTCACAAAGTTTAACAAGTTTTTTTTTTAATATAGATCCACAGAATATTGCGATAAGTGTTTCAGTGTGAACAGGTATGGTATAGGGGGTTTATCTATGTTATTTTTACTTTCATCATATTTTGCTTTTGTTTTGATACCCCCAAATTCAACCCAAATTTACAACCCTTCCTTTTCATAACCGATCATACTTTCATAAATCAGAGTCCATTTTCGGTAGGCTGTTTTTTAACCCAGTCAACGACGGGTACTTTTGCTACTATATATATATATATATATATATATATATATATATATATATATATATATATATAATATTTGCATTAGTCATTATTTAGACACGTCTGATATATATATATATATATATTTATTTATATATATATATATATATATATATATATATATATATATATATTTATTTAGGCAGAATTTCATTATTCGCGCATATTTCATTGAAGAGGATCTTCGTTCTTCTTTTTATAATCTTTCTTTCGAATTTTTCTTGCTTTCGTACAAGGATCCCACAACAAAAATACTTGTACGAAAACAAGAACAATTCGAAAGAAAGATCATAAAAAGAAGAACGAAGATCCTCTTCAATTAAATATGCGCGAATATATATATATATATATATATATATATATATATATATATATATATATAGTGTATATTTAGGCAGCATTTTCTCATTTAGACAAATATTATTGAATAGCACGGAATTATTCTGTTTTACAAATAAAAAGAATTTCTAGTACTCGGACCTAATTTTCATTTATTTAGCACTTACAACCACCAAAATAAAAAGGCCGAAATGGAACTCCTCTATGAAAATCTTGTTAACCTAGAAAACGAACAGAAAATTACTACACATCCAAGAATTAAAGATATACTTAGGGCTGAGGCTATGAAAAATAGATTACAAAAATATAAAACTATTTTAACTGATAATTTAAAAAAGGCTGCCAATGAACTAAAAAACCACCCAAATGTAATTATTAGAAAAGGGGATAAAACCAATATGTATGTATTACTTAATAAAACTGAATATTTTTTGTAAACTCCAATCAATTTTGGACGATACCAGAAAATTTTAGAAAGTCAAAAAAAAGCTCTATTAATGATCTTAAAATTCAAGTTAACAAACTTATCACCGCGAATAATTCTGTAATAATAATTAAAAACTCCCCCTAATAATTGGAGATTATAAACCTGGATATTTATATGGCAACATAAAAACACATAAAAAGTTCCCACTTCGTCCCATAATTTCACAGGTGACAACACCAATATATAACTTACTAAAAAAACCAACGAATTCATCACACCGTATTTACCTTGTAAATACAGTGTAAAATCTACGGAAGAACTACGAGTAACTAAAATCGATAATAAAATCACCGCCTCTTTAGATGTTGAAAATCTGTTTACAAATATACCAGTGAACGAAACCATTGAAATTATCATAAAGAGCATACAGAACAATCCGACCCTTCCTCCACTTAAAAGGAGTTCAATAATCTTTAAAAAATTATTAGTAATGTGTACAACCAAAGCCCCATTCTTTGATCATCTGGGAAATATATACATACAGGTGGATGGCGTGGCAATGGTTTCCGTATTTGGACCAACATTTAGTCATTTTTATATGCCTGATCTAGAAAACAAGGTATTTAATTTAATAGAGAAACCTTCTATTTACGTTCGATATGTAGACGATATACTAATTCTTGTCAATAACACAGAGGAAATAGTATATTTAAAGGGTATCTTTTAGAATAATTCAGTTCTTAACTTTACATATGAATTAAGTACTAATAATAAAATCTCGTTTTTATACGTTCTCATTGACTCTAGTAGCGATGAATTTATCACCTCCGTTTTTAAAAAACCTACATCCGTCAATTCCTGTATTTTAAATTTTAAAAGTGAATGGCCATTCCGTTATAAAACGAATATAATAAGGACTCTTATACACCGTGCAAAAGTCATTTCCTCCAGCAAAAAATATTCTTTAATGAATTAAAAAATATAAAACAAGTGTTAGTAAATAATCAATTCCCTAACTCTCTTGTAGATAAAGAAATAAAATTAGCCATTAGTAATTTGAATCAGAATAGTAATATTCAAGAAAATTATCAACCTGTTAATATATATTACTGTAACCAGTTACACAAGAACTCAAAAATCGATGAGAGTATTCTTAAAAATATAATCCGTAGATATGTGGCTCCCAAAAAATAATTAAAAAATAAAATTTATTACATATTATAAAACAAATACAGACAACAAGCCTTGTAATGGAAAACCACATTTCGCAAACAAATGACCTGTTGGAAAGGACCAATGTAGTTTACAAATTTAGCTGCCCAATAGGAGAGTGTATCTCCAATATTAGTAGCTACGTTGGTTCAACAACTAACACATTGTCGCCAAGATTGACTCTCCACCTCCCTGACTCTAACTCCATATCACAACATTTGAAGGGACATGGCTGCCAACATTCGGAATTTCGAAGAATTATGGTAGAAAATACAAAAGTATTGCAGAGTGAGAGTAATGTAAATAGGCTCGAAGCATTGTACATTAAAACAAAAAAGCCTCAAATAAATAATATTAATTATGATTGCAGCCGGAACATTTTGAAATGTTTGGGATAAATGTTTGATAATGTATATATATGTTTGTATATATAAATGTGTTTAATATATGTAAAAAAAAAAAAAAGTCCGCTCACTTAACTTGTAACAAATTACCACCTGACTAGGAAAAATATATACATAAGTAAATTAAAAAACAATCCCTACATTTATTTCTACAATATGCCTGAGGATGATAGAAGTGCTTCTGTCGTAAGCGCTCGCGATTATGGATCCAATATATACAATTTCGAGAAAAACACACAAAGGACTATTCGGAGATTGGAGAAGATAAAAAAGAAAAATGTAAAGCAGAATAATTCCGTGCCATTCAATAATATTGCCGGGTACAGCTAAAATGTATATATATATATATATATATATATATATATATATATATATATATATATATATATATATATAGTAAAGATTTAGAAAGCGGTCATAATGCGAGGAATGAAATATAGTCGTTGTTGGTTAAAGTAGAAGAGAACAAGTGACGATTTACAAATCAATAAGTACATACACATATGTTTATATACACATATATTTATTCAGGTGTATGAGGTAAAATGTCTCACTTGTTATGTCTGCGACAATATCCATTATAAATTTCGGAAAAAAATTCCCTTTTCAATGGTGAACGTAACAGATCGATTCAAAGCATGCTACAAATGGAAACAAAATTGATATAAAAAAATATATTTTCGCGAAAATTTTCTTTAATTTCATCATATTTTGCTTAGGGTAAAATGTTTGAGTATCAAAACCTATATCTTTACAACCCATTCTTTTTCATAACCTATCGCACTTTCAACAATCAGTCCATTTTCTGTAGGTTGTTTTTGAACCCAGTCAACGACTGGTACTTCTGCCAGCATATATATATATATATATATATATATATATATATATATATATATAATGTGACGTGTGAATTGATTTCTCTGCCAGAATATTTTAGCACAATATGTGTGTGTGTGTGTGGGGGTGTGTGTGTGTGTGTGTTTAAAATTCAGGTTGGAGTCGTTCAAAAGGAGGGACTAATGAATACAACAAGGTTGTTAGATAGTGCTCGATAACAGGAGCAATCTATTTCTTTATTATTATATATATATATATATATATATATATATATATATATATATATATATAAAGCACCATATAATGTGAAAAATTGTATATAATAAATTCCACAGCCAAACAACGTTGCAGCCCATGCATGGCTCTTGTGGGCTGCCACGTTGTTTGGCTGTGGAATTTATTATATATATTTATATATATATATGTATATGTATATATGTGTGTATATATGTATATATATATGTATATATATATATGATATACTTTTGCGTTTACAGTTCCTTTGATGAAGCAGAAATTACCAACACCTTTAGCACTCATAAAGCCCCAAACCATGCAAGACTGCGGGAACTTCACAGACTTCTTAACGCATTCTTGGTTATACCGTTTTGTGGTTCTTCGCCAAACACGTGACGCTTGGTTGCTGAAAGAGATACAAAATCGAGACTCATTTGAAAAGCAACTGCTCATCAAACCTAGACTACAGACGAATGGTGTCGTGTGATCTTTTCAGCATATTTTAGCACAATTTTATACGTCTATACGATATAATTACATTAAGCTGCATGTTTATTCTCATACAAGCAGGGAGACCCGACATTGCCAAAGATAGAATGATGATCAACGAATATTTCACATTTCTATAATTTATTGTCATCGAAACCGGTGAAATAGCTCACTTTTCAATAAAATCGATTGGTTACTTGCTCTAATGTTGATTTGATATATCGGCCCTTTCGGCTAGTATAGTAGAAAAAAAAATTCTCAAATACACTGTGTCAGGTGTCAGGTGTAAACTTTGGTCAAAATCCCTTGTTCCTTCTTATGTCGGATTATTTCGATTATAAATTACGGATACTTTTCGAAAACACTCCGGAAGAAAACCTTACTGAGAACACTGCCAGGCACATGAAATACGTCCGTGTTAACTTTCATAAAAATAGAAGACCACAGGGAACGAGCTCACGGACCGAAATACAGAAAAAATGTATTTTTATTCAACAGAATATATGATCAAAATGTAAAACATGATTTTGAGAGGAGTAGATATGGAAAAAAAAACTCAAAGTTTCGAATAAAAGTAGGATAACAATTGAAATCTAGCGTATCTTGCTTAATCTGTTCGTGGACACAATTAAATAGAGTTCTGAACTATGTGAATGGACCTAAGTGAAACTTTCCATATCACTCTATTTTAATTAACATACACTTTATTTCAATGTAACTGAATTTAAATGACTATTTAATAATTAATATTGTTAAAATTTTCATAAAATCGGAAATATTTAGAATTTCCACAAAGGATTCCATCCACGCATTAACTCCTTTCATGAAATGAAAAGGTGTTTATATATATATATATATATATATATATATATATATATATATATATATATATATATATATAAGTATATATATCTGTGTGTGTGTGTGTGTGTGTTTAAAATTCAGGTTGGAGTCGTTCAAAAGGAGGGACTAATGAATACAACAAGGTTGTTAGATAGTGCTCGATAACAGGAGCAATCTATTTCTTTATTATTATTATATATATATATATATATATATATATATATATATATATATATATATATATTAAAAAAAACACCATGTAATGTGAGAAATTTGTATATAATAAATTCCACAGCCAAACAACGTCGCAGCCCATGGCTCTTGTGGGCTGCGACGTTGTTTGGCTGTGGAATTTATTATATATATATATATATATATATATATATATATATATATATGTGTGTGTGTGTGTGTGTGTGTTACATATATATATATGTATATATGTATATATATATATACATATATATATGTATACATATATATATATATATATATGTGTGTATATATATGTATATATATATGTATATATATATATATGATATACTTTTGTGTTTACAGTTCCTTTGATGAAGCAGAAATTACCAACACCTTTAGCACTCATAAAGCCCCAAACCATGCAAGACTGCGGGAACTTCACAGACTTCTTAACGCATTCTTGGTTATACCGTTTTGTGGTTCTTCGCCAAACACGTGACGCTTGGTTGCTGAAAGAGATACAAAATCGAGACTCATTTGAAAAGCAACTGCTCATCAAACCGAGACTACAGACGAATGGTGGCGTGTGATCTTTTCAGCTGAGTCTCGATTTTGTATCCCCTTCGGCGACCAAGTGTTTAGCGAAGAACCACAGAACGGTATAACCAAGAATGCGTTAAGAAGTCTGTGAAGTTCCAGCAGTCCTGCATGGTTTGGGGCTGTATGAGTGCTTAAGGTGTTTGCAATTTATGCTTTATCAAAGGAACTGTAAACGCAAAAGTGTACCAAGATATCCTGGAAGCTAATTTACTGCAAGTGTTGGATAACCAGTTTGACAGGGAGGTTACAGACATCATTTTTCAACATGGCTTGGCACCGCCAAACTCTGCCAACACCATGTCTTCCTGGCTCCGAGAACGATTGATACCTGTTCTTGAATGACCGGCGAACTCGCCAGATTTGAACGTTATTGAAGCTTTCTGGGACCAAATAAAGAGAAAGCTCCACAAAGAAAAACCTACTACCCTTGCTATGTAGAACACATGGGATTCAGTGTGTACACAGGATTGCGAGAAGCTTGTTGATTTCATGACCCGGTGAATTGATGCTGTTATCAAGGCAAACGGTACTGCTACTACATATTGATGAATTTTATTTGTATTTGTGTTAATAAAAAACTATTTTGTTTACTTACCTGCATTGTTCTATTATTTTGAAACACGAAATATTCAAAAACTGACATTGCAATTGATATGAAAAAAACATTCTGTCGTAAAACAACTATTTCAGTTAGTTTAGCATGATAGGCATATTTTAGCACCAATTAAATCTCACAAATCGTCCTCAATAAGAATTTAGTGCTAAAAAACATGATGTTCTATTTTTTTGACCAGTACGAGTATATATATATATATATATATATATATATATATATATATATATATATATATACTGTTGTATATGTATATATATATACTGTTATATATATATATTGTTGTATATATATATATATACTGTTGTATATATATATATATATATATATATATATATATATATATATATATATATATATATACTATTGCTTTTTTAGAGACGCGAACTTTAAGCTGACAACTTTCATATTTTGTGTATATCGGTTATATTAAGTTCAGCTTGTTTTTGGCAATTCACCACAGAGTGGCTGACACCTAAGCAACGTTTACAAATTGCAAATGATACGAACAATTCAACGAGAGAAACATTTGAGGAATAAATAATTTCACCTCTTTTGTGCGTATGTTAGGTCCTATATTTTCGTTGATAAACCAGACAAAATAGACCACTTAGAAAACTACTTTCGATGCATTATTGCCGAAATACAGCATAGTTTAATGTGTAGAGTTTATGAAAATTGGACCTCTAGATGACGCCATATACATATACCATATGTTTGAAATTGAATTAACTTCTAAATGTCAAAAATTAGTGTTTTGAAAGAACCATATATTTGTATCATAAAACTTCTTTTTTGCTATGATTTATTTTAATTTAACTTTCACCGACTCTAAGTCAACAACTATGTATATATTGCTGCGCTTTATCTAAATTAATTAAATCAGACTTAATTAACTAACAGTAAAATGGTATATGCTTTCCTTTTTTTAATTATACGTGTTTATTGTTTTGCACCTTCCATGTCAAACGAACTTTCCAAAAGTTGTTCGTTTTAAGGTCAACAATTGACTCCCCCCCCTAGAAGGTTTTTATTCGTTTGGTTTCAATTCATAAAATTCAATTCGTTGTCTCATCTCTTTTGGATCGTTCGTTAGACGGACATTTTTTTGTTGTTGTTGCTGTTGTTGCATCAAGTCATTAATTCTGATCAAGTCTTTACAATTTCGTATTTGGTTTGCTCATTTTGTATCGCGACTATGCTTCAAAAATAAACCCGACGACCTAAACGTTGGAAACTTTCAAAATAGGTTTTCTATCGTTCCCTTTCTCTATCTACTTATCTCTCTTTGTTTCTATATACATACATAACGTTTACTCTCTCTCTCTCTCTCTTTCTCTCTCTCACACACTATATATATATATATATATATATATATATATATATATATTATAAATATATATATGTTTTATTTTTTATTACCGTTTTATCTGTTTAGTTACACATGTTTCGGTTACCGAATCGTATTAACGATCCAGTAACTTCGTCAGACTTTACAGGTTTTCTGTAAAGTCTGACGACGTTTCTGGGTCGTTAATACGATTCGGTAACCGAAACATGTGTAACTAAACAGATAAAACGGTAATAAAAAATAAAACACACATTTGTTTTGCAATAGTATTGACCACTTTCTTCAGGTTATTGCTAAATACCATTATATATATATACATATATATATATATATATATATATAT
Source organism: Euprymna scolopes (assembly GCF_053919585.1). Classification (NCBI taxonomy): domain Eukaryota; kingdom Metazoa; phylum Mollusca; class Cephalopoda; order Sepiida; family Sepiolidae; genus Euprymna; species Euprymna scolopes. Next base: position 42,227,889 of record NC_136514.1, read on the forward strand.
ATATACATATATATATATATATATGAGAATGTTCTTGCGATTTTTAACTTTTAAATTCAGATGAACATGTCTTGGCTCAAACAAATATATACCCACTGTGTTTCCCACGAACTGCATTGTCATAGCCTTCAAGCAGAACAATGACTAAAGGAATTTCATTAATTAATCTGTGTTTATTGCTCGCTGATTAGCACTAATACACATGTGCACATGTGCACGTTTTTGTTAAAATCCGATGTTCTTTTCATTGTTCAACGTTGTCCATTTGATGATTGTTTATTGAAATATTACAAAACATTAACAATTAAGTTCGAATAATCCAATAATATAATAACATATGATAACGAGATATGTTAATATTTTGCAAGTTGGAATGTCGATAGCGAGTGTTTCTTAAACGTTATTCTTAACTCTGTAAGCACACACTTCAATACTAGCATCAAAGAGAGATACTTTCGTTTCTTTTGTATTCCACTACTACTACTACTGCTACTTTTGTTTCTTCTTCTTCTTCTTCTTCTTCTTATTATTATTATTATTATCATTATTATTATTAGTAGTAGTAGTAGTAGTAGTAGTAGTAGTAGTAGTAGTACTAGTAGTATTCACCAACTAGGAGTTCTCACAAATGTCATCATTAAAGATTATTCACTGACAAAAACCGGCAGCCTTCCCTAGAATTCAGAGGACAACAAGTCTTCCCAGATTTCTAGTAGTTTCCATTTCTGACGGTTAATTTTGTACACGACATTGTATAATCGCAACAGACCTAAGATGGAGAAGCTATTGCGATTAGGATTAGGATATAGTATTATCTCCAATCAAAGCGAGAACTTGGGCTAAAAACAACCGCAGGTTAAAATAAGACTAAAACCTCTTCCGCTGCGACACGGGATCGTGCTTCCCCTTCTTCTATCCCCCTATCCTTTCTTCCTCCAAAACCCCTACTGCTCACGTTCACAAAGTACACACCTCACTTTTGTTCAGAGCGTAAATCACATCTGAATATCTTATAAAAAACGGATTTAATCTTGACTCTCTTTTCAATATTGCCCCGCCTTTTTTTGTCTGATAAAGTAGTTTGTTTGAAATGGAATTCCACTGAAACATGTATGCACATATGTAACCAATAATGTTTTTATAATAAACATACTATATATATATATATATATATATATATATATATATATATATATATAGATAGATAGATAGATAGATAGATAGATATTATTATTATTATTATTATTATTATTATTATTATTATTATTATTATTATTATTATTATTGGCTCACATAGAGCTTTCATACAAGTCAACAAACGATCTGATTGGAAACCTGTGGTGTTCTCTGGAAGCTGAGTGACAACAAATCTCCCCAGACGTCCAGCTCTCTCCACCTCCTTCGATAGCATTTGCAAATGAATTTGCATCATCGCAACAGCTTCTTACCATTGATTTCTCGCTGGCAGTAGCCATTGGTTTATACTGGAATTTGAGTGTCACTCAGCCTCCCCAAGGTCCCAGTTCTCTTTGCGCTTGTCCAGCCGAGGTCTGGTTGGCGCTCGCTCCTCGGTCTTTCAGTTCTTCTTGACCCTTCTCGGCTTTTTGGTGTCACTTCTTTTATTGGAGGGAGCAGTGATGAAACAATGGGGGGGCATGATGGGAGTGTAGAACTTCTAGATATACAGCTTCGGTGTTCTTGATTCCCTGTAACGCTTATTCCTTATATTGTCTTCTTGTATTATTCTCCGCATTTAAGGGGTTTCCTTAATATTTCCGTCGTTTTCATTATCGTTAGTCATTGTACTTTTGCAGTTATTCCTATGGTTCCAATTTCTGACATTCTTTTTTCAAAGATTGTCGGAATTGTTCCTAGTGCTCCTACTATTATCGGTACTATTTTGATTTTCTTCATCATCCAAATCCCTTTTAACTCTCTGGCTAGCTCTGTGTATTTGCTTCGTTTCTCCTTTTCTTTCACACTCACCCTGTGGTCAGCTGGGACAGCAAAGTCTACGATTTGACAGGATTTTTCTTTCTTGTTTATTATTACGACATCTGGTCTTCTTGCTTGGATCGGTTTGTCCGTCTGTATGTCCATGTCGCATAGGATTTTGTGGATCTCGTTTTCGAGTGCAGTTGCTGGTTTATACTTGTAACATATGCTCAAAATGCAGCGTTTGCACAATTCCCAGTGCACCGCCCTCCCCACCTGGTCATGCCTGTTTTACGAATTCCTTTTGAGCAAGTGTGTTGCATTCACTTACTATATGGTTTATCGTTTCGCCTCTTTGTTCACATAGTCTGCATTTGCTGTTTTCTTGTGTTTTATCGATCCTTGCTTTGATATGGTTGGTTCTTATCGAGTTATCTTGTGCTGCAGTTATTAGAGATTCAGCTTCTTGGTTTATATGTCCTTTTCGCATCCATGTCCAGGTGTTTTCGTTATTCTCATCTTTTGTTATTCTTATGAATCTTCCGTGGAGTTGTTTCTCTTCCAATTTCTCTTTTATCGTTTTGTCGTTTGTCTCTCTGTTTTCTGTTTTGTTGGTTTTTTTTCAGTGTCTCTCGCTGCCATAATTATCCTTTCAATGTTTTGCATTATGTATTTTTCTAGTTCTTTTGTCGTGTCCTTCACACAGTCTTCTATACAGATCAGTCTTCTCCCGCCGTCTTTCATTTTCACGTAGAGTCTGTCAATATCTTCTTTGGGTGTAGTGCATTATGCATGGTCATGAGCTTCCTTGTTTTCTGGTCGAGTTGTCTCAGTTCTTCTTTTGTCCACCCTATGAACGGTCCAGAGTATCTTTCTAGTGATACCGCCCATGTATTTATACCTTTTATTAGGTTTCTACTATATAATTTCCTTTCCAGGAGCTTTTTTGTTCTCCTGAGGTTTTCATTTCCAAGTTTCTCTTTCATTTCTGTTGCTCTGATGGTGTCCGTTTCCTGAATTCCCAAGTATTTATAGTTGTCTTGTTCCCCTAGTGCCCTCATTTCTGTTTGGTTGGGTAGTCCATGCCTTCTGTCGTTTCCAGTTTTCCCTTTCTTATAACTGTCGTTTCCAGTTTTCCCTTTCTTATAACTAGTTGACGCGCACTTTTCCATTCCAAATTCCATCTGGATATCTTGGCTGAAGATCCTGGTAGTGTTAATTAGTGTCGCTAGCTCCCTTTCTGGTCCTTGCAAAAAGTTTCAGATCGTCCATGTACATCAGGTAGTTCATTTTTTCCTCTGTATTGGAGAACTTGTATCCGGCTTGGCACTTTCTCAGAATACTGTTCAAGGGTATCACGGCTATGATTAACAGCAGTGGTGATAGTGAGTCTCCTTGGAGATGCCTCTTTGTATGTTAATTTCTGTTATGTGTTGTCCATCAGCTGTCAATTCCAGTCTCCATGTTTTCATTACATTTTCTATTACGTTGGTGATCCCGCTTGGTATTTTATACATTTTTAGGCATTCTATTATCCATGCTTGGGGGATCCTATCGCACGCTTTTTTGTAGTCGATCCATGCCATGGCTAAATTCTTTCTCCTCCTTTTTACCTCCTTTAGGATCTTTTGATCTATATATAACAGGTCATGTGTACCGCTTTTTCCTTTTTGGCATCCTTTCTGCTCCTCGGGGATGAGTCCACGGTTATTCAAGGAGTGGTAGATTTGTTCCTTCAGTTGTGCTGTCAGTATCTTTCACATAGTTGGTAAGCACGTGATTGGCCTATAGTTACTAGGGACGGTTCCTTTCTCCGTGTTTTTCTGTAACAGTGTAGTTCTACCTTTTGTCATCCAGTCTGGTACGCTTGCTTCCTGTATACATCTTCTCAGGTTTTGGGCTAGCCTTTCGTGTAAGGTTGTGAATATTTTGAACCAGTATGCATGTATTCCGCCGTGCCCTGGTGTTCTCCAGTTGACCATTTTTCCTATGGCTTTCTTATGGGTTTCCTTGTTGATTTCATTCACTGTGTCTTCTTCTATTTGTTGTAATTTTTCTTTCATGTCTTTCAGCCATTCGGCATTTCTATTGTGATCTCGTCGCGCTTCCCATATGTTACTCCAGTAGAGTTTTGTTTCTGTCGGATTTGCTTGTTCTTTCTATGTTTTTCCTCCGTTCACATTTTGGTAGAATTGGCTTTCATTAGTTTCGAATGTTCTGTTTTTTTTTTTTTTGCATTGTTCAGATTTATATCTATATCGCCTCAATCTCGCTTCTATTACTTTTATTTTTTTTGGTCTAGTTCTTCATGTTTCTTGTTTAGCCTCTCCCTGTCAGTTACATTTCCAATATTCCGTTTTCACCACATTGCTTTCTTCCTGTTGATCAGTTTGGTGTCATTTTTATGTTTGTGTATTTGAGTTTCTAGTCTTATTTCCCATCCAGGTTTTGTCGGTCCGCTTGTCCCCGGTTGTTTTTCTGATTTGAGATTCATACTTACTATTTTGGCAGCTGCGTAAATTAGGTTGTTTAAGTCTGTGATTGTATATATCGTTTTTTTTATGTTCATTTTGAAGGTTATCATGGCTGTGCTGTGCTTGTTCGGTATCATTTTGTTCCCTGAAATTAGAGGTTATACTTACCTGTTCAGCGTCCATGTTATTTGAGTTTCTGAAAATAGAAAGTTGGCCGACATTCGCAGGATGACGACCGGGCCACCCATGCTGGCTACCGAAGGAGCACCTGCCGGTCATGACACCCAGATTTTTCTTCTGGGTCCCATGGTTTGGATTATTTGTAATTGACATTTTTTTCATATTTTGGTGTTTGTGGCAACACCGAGCCCAGAATTGTTTTTCCTGTGGTTCTGAAGCAGGTATAGTGTAAAGCCCCCATGTATACAAGAGGTATTGTGCACTATCACACATACATATGGGGCATGAAAAAAAAAATAATAATAAAAATTTAAAAAATAAGTAAATAAATCAGTATTCTACTTAGTAAAAGTCGAAAGTCATGATCTGAAAGAGGGCGTTTGAAGATAGGTCTACCTTACACCATACTGCTTAGCCGCTGGACATGTTGTATGGGAAAAGAGGAGGGCGGCAATTTTCCCCTGTGGTAGTATTTAATTCCCTATTTAAAAGACGGGGCAAATTTCTACGCCAATATCGTTAAAAAGACTGGTTTCTGGTAAAAATTCGAACTAACATTTAACTAGATAATTCGCCTGTCGCCCGTCTGGTTATTTTTGCATTCATTTTTAGAGGATTTTCATTAAATCTGAATTGACAAACAGAATTATACGTTTATATCGAAACAAAAACTGCTTTCTAAAATAAATTTGAAGTAACATTTAACCATTTTTTAAAGACGTAAACTCACATTTCGTTGGTTTCTTTAAAAGCGTTTTCTGTCACGAGTGTGCTAATCCCTAACCCTCTCTGGGCTCCTGTCTTGAGTTAAATGCCAGGTCGTTGGTCAGTAAAGGGTAAGGGTAAGAAGGAGGTAGCAGTCCTTTCTAGTACAAACATACGCGCATGTATATATGTATACACATACGCAAACATTCTGCCTGTCTTTTCCAAAAAAAGAATAAAATAGAGTTCCTCTTTTCAGCCAAGGAACAAATTCCGCCAGTCGCCCGTCTGGTTATTTTTGCATTCATTTTTAGAGGATTTTCATTAAATTTGAATTGACAAACAGAATTATACGTTTATATCGAAACAAAGACTGCTTTCTGATTATTTACTATAATAATTATTATGATATCTCTTCTGTCGCTCATTCCTTATTATTCATTGTCCAACGAATCCTATTCTATGAGGATTCTGAATTTTTGAGATTTAGATTTGTTATTCATATTAATTATAAATAATAGATAATACACATAGTAATAAGAAAAACAATTTGTAATAAATAGTGATATTTACAAGTAGAAATAAAAGCAGGTTAAAAGGTACTGAAATTCATACTGGAATTGTCCCGAAGGGCCTGTGGCGCAGTGGTTAGAGTACCTGGAAAAATGATATTCTCCTGAAGGTTTAAGGTTCAATTCTCAGTGTGGGTTATCGAGAAACACAATTGCGGATTACTTAGGACCTCTATCCTGTCTGATATAACTAGAGCATGCTGCCCCTATGAAGTACATAAAAAGTACCATTCCAAATTTCCGACTTCGAAAAGATACACACCTGAAGAGGTTACATCGACCGAAACGTTGTGAAAATCACACTCAAGATAAAGAACATTAGTAGATGAGTTTAACTAATACGAGTCTTATTCTTCTTAAAATTTATCTTTTTATTTTCTCGAATCTTCTCTTTCAAGCGAGGTCTTGGATATGACCTTAAACTATATCCGGTGGTGAGGTCCCAGCTTGCGGGAATTGGGGAGTGTGGAGCCACCCTTTAATTGCCATTGCTCCCAGGTTCACTCTGACCCGGAGTGGTAGTACCTGTTAGGGTCCCAACTATGGGTTAAATAGAAAACTGACTTGAAAACAACAAATATATTCTATTAAAAAATCTTTCTTCAAAATCTTTGGATTCGGCATTAAATAACCCGAAAAGGGTTGATATGCCGTAAAACAAAAACAACCAACTTTCAGGCGACCTGGGCGATCATATAGGAATATGATCGAGATATGCACTTCATGTATTACGATTTGGTTTGTCCTCTACTTTTTATCTTACGTTTGTTTCCCACATTATTTTTCTTACTTCCTTACCTTCCTTCTTATTCTCCTCTCCCTCCTACTCATTTTTCTTCTCCTCCCCTCTTTCTTTTTTCATTATTGTTATTGTTCTTCTCCTTCTTCATTTCCCCCAACTTCTCCTCTTTCTTGCTCTCCTTTATATTCTTCCCCTCATTCTTGTTTGCGTCGTCCATAACCTTTTTTTTCTTCTTTTTTTTTGTATTTTTTTCTCAGCATCGTTCTTCTATTTCTCACCCTAGTTTTTTTTTTTCTTTTCTTCTTCTCTTCTCCCTGTTCCTTATCTTCCTTTTTCGTCTACTTCTTCTTTTCCTCTCTGATCTTCTTCTTCTTCTTCTTTTCCCCTTTTTCCTTCACCTTCTTCCCCGTTCTACTTTTATCTTATTCTTCTGTCTTTTTCCTCTCTCTCTCCCCCCATCTCTCTCTCTCTCTCTCTCTCTCTATCTATCTATCTATCTATCTATCTATCCATCCTTGCCTTCTTTGCTTTTTATTCCACCTCTTCTTTTTTCTGCATTCTTCTTTTATTTTCTGCTTTTTCTTTATCTCTGAATTCCTCATTGTGCATTTCTTTCGCTATATTTTCTTAATATCTCTCGACTTTCCTCTTCTCGCTTCAAATTAATTCTTTCACATTTTTCTTCAGATGGGCGTCATCATATTCTAACTCCATTATTTTTTTTTTCATTTCTTTTGTTTCGATTCATATGTTTTCATTATTTCATTTATCCCACGTAACAATTGCAATTTATTTATATTATATTAGTTTTACTGAATTTCACGTTTCTTCCCCCTTTGATCGCTTTTCATGTTTCTCCCGCCATGTTTTTTTTTATAAAGCAGATTTTCTCCATTTTCTTTCTCTCCAATAATTATTCCGTTGTTTCTCTCAACGCCACCTGGTGGCCAACCGCAACCAAAAATTATACTCTTTAGCATAACCACACAGAACAATCAGCCAAACTCACTTCACACTTTAAAAACCCGTTAATTTCAACTTTTCTATTCAATTCCACAATTCACTTTACCGCGTTGCATTTCATTTTTTATGTACAGTTTTTAGAAAGTAACCTCACTTTATCGGCCTGTCCAGTTGTCACGCTTTATTTTTACAAGAAATTTTCATAGTTAGATATCCAGATTGAGTGACTGTGACTTACTGTAGATGCAGTAAGGAAAACCGTCTGAGATCCTATATGCGTCGAGCGGTCTGTAAAATTTAAGTATTATTTGCATTCTTCGGGCTACTATTCTCATCTTGAGTGTATCATTTACATAAGATTTGGGTCGATGTAACCTTCGACCTTCTCCAGGCGTATCTTGTCGAACGCAGGAGTGTTTCCGTTGAACTTGGAAATTCGGACGGAAATTTGATCGGAGCCCTTTGTTTACCTCACGGAGGTAACATGCTATCCTTCCGTCAGTCATGACTGGATAGAGGTCCTAAGTCATTCGCAACTGTATTTTTCGGTCGCCCAGATACAATTGCGAATTACTTAGGGCATCTATCCATTCATGGCTGATGGAACAAGAACATGCTACCTCTGTGAAGTAAATAAATGATACCGGTCGAAATTGCGTCAGAATTCCCAAAGATCGACAGAAACATTCCCCGAGTTCGACTAGAAACACCTGAAGAAGATCGGAGGTTACTCCGATCGAAATGCTGTGAAAATGACACCTAAGATGAGAACAGTAGTCCGATGAATAGAAACAATACGAATAACCAATCTTCATCTAAAAAAAAATCAGTAATGTAACATTTAAGTTACATTTCAGATTTAACTTGGAAATAGTATTTTTCTTTTTCTTGTAAAAAATAAATTGGAAACAGTAGGTTCAGCTTTCTGCCGCGAGTAAATTTTAAGGAACATTCTTGTTCATCTATCACGCATAAGTTTAAATAGCGTTTTCTCTTTTCCCTTCACGTTTCAGCTGGAAGTAGTTTTTTTTGTACCTTTGTTTACAGTTAAGGTTGAAATATTATTTTCGTTTGTCTCTTATAATTCAGTTTGAAATATAATTTTCGTTTTTCTTCTGTCACTCATAAGTTTGTAATAACATTATTCATTTGTGTCTCGCTTCGAATCTAAGTAACAATTTTGTGTTTTTCGGTAATATTCAACTTTGAAATATGCATTTTCATTTGTCTCTCATCCTTTAGTTGAAAATAACATCTTCGTTTCTTTGTCACGCTCAGGTGTGAAAACCCATATCGTTTTTGTTCCTATTTACAATGCCTCTCAACGGGACAGAGTTAAACACAAGGGGCGTTTATTAATGTGGAGAAAAGGAATAAAAATTGTCTCAGTCGTGTAGGATTTCTCCTCCACTGACAGAGAACAAGAAATTGAAATGCAGCATCTGAAGAACAGATACAACACTTTGATCTTAACCCGAAGTTATAGTTTGTTGTCTCAAGTAATATTATAAAAGTATTTTCCTGTTTGGGGATACTCAATTTTGTAGTATAATTTTAGTTTGTCCGCCGCGATTCAGTTTTAAATATAATTAGTTCATTATAATTTTCTTGTCAACACTATCTTTTTGTCAAGCTTCTGATTGAAATAACATTTTCTTTTTGTCTGTCGCGTTTTAGTTTAACACAGATTTTCGGTTGTCTCTGTCATGCCTCAGATTAAAATTAATTTTCGTTAATCTGTCATGCTTCATTTTAAAATATCATTCTCGTTTTTGTCACGCTCCAGACAGAAATAACATTTCAATATTTTGTCATGCTCAACCTTGAAATAGCATTTGCGTTTGTTTCTGTCATGCTCAACCTTTAATTAGCATTTTCTTTATTCTGTAACGGTCAAGTTTTAAATGGTATTTTCGTTTTTCTGTCACGCTCAATTTTGAAATAGCATTTTTGTTATTTTTAAAGAGTATTTTCGTTTTCCTGTCACGCTCAATTTTGAAATAGTATTTTTGTTTTTCTGTCACGTTCAGTTTTTAAATAGCATTTTTGTTATTTTGAAATAGTAGTTCCATTTTTCTGTCACGCTCAATTTTGAAATAGTATTTTTGTTTTTCTATCACGCCCAGTTTTGAAATAGCATTTTTGTTCTTTTGAAATAGTATTTTCGTTTTTCTGTCACGCTCAGTTTTAAAATAGCATGTCCGTTTTTTCTGTCACGATAAATTTGAAATAGCGTTTTCCTATTTTTGTCACACCTAAGTTAAAAAAATATTTTGTGCTTTTCTGGCGTCGATTTAAAGTATTATTTCCCTCGCTAAATGTACAGGTTTAATGGACACATCTCATGTTACATACGTCTGATCATCTTTATAAAAATCTAAATCCGTCAATCATAATTAATATTTGCCTCTGTTTACGTTCAAAATATTATTTTGTTGGTCTGTCACGTTTGACTTTGAAGTAACGTTTAAATCGGTCTGTTACGCTTAATTCGTGAATACATTTTATACGTTAGTTTATCTTGTTAAAATTTGAAAGTGTACTCTCATCATTAAACGTGCAAATTAAATGCATGTAATTTTTTGATGAGTCCAATATTTATTAAAGAAATTTATGTTTGTCGGTTTAACTGTCACGCATAAATTCGAAATATTATTTTTTCGGTATTTCCGATAAGATTGAAAGGACACGGTTTATTTTAGATACGCCCAGGCTTAAAGATCACACCTTTACGCACCTTTTACTGTGCTGATGGGTCCGTATGATATCGCTTACGTCCGTCGTTTAGTGATATTATATCTCACAGTTTGATAAGACGTATCTTAAGCAATTTCGCTCTCTTCTTTTGCTCTTCATAATCACCGCAATAATTCGACATTGTCCTTGTCACGGAATATGGTCAGTATTATTCAACATTAAAATTAAAATCTTGCTCGAGAAAAAATATTTTTTGTAACAGGAAAATTATCAAAGAACGGTTCTGTCTTCAGCATAGTAATTAAATGGATGCGGGCGTTGCTGGGTGTTGGTGCGTTAAATACCAGTCTTTAAGAATGGGTGAAAAAAAAACACACGTAGTGTGAAAGATAAAAGTTTCGGTTTGAAGAAATCTGATCAAAATTTTGGATAACTAACAATTTAACGCGATCAGAAAATTACGAAAAAGATTGGAATAATGATGAATAAAAAAAATAAATAAAATAACAAAGAATTCATTGCAGCGCAAAATTGTTCCTTATAAAACAAAAAGAAGCATACACTACTGGGAGTAAGATATGTAAAATTATGCATGGATATATACGTAGATAGAAATGGATAAGCATATATATATATATATATATATATATATATATATATAAATGTATGTATATGTATAGATATAATTATATATATTATATATTTATAATTATATATATATATATATTTATGTGCATATATATGTATATATTTATGTGCATATATATGTATATATTTATGTCTGCATATATATATAATTATAAATATATATTATATATATATATAGATATATACACACACACACACACATATATATATACCGTATTTTGGGATAATTGCGCCAAGTCCGGGGTAATTGCGTCAACTTGCTAAAAGTACTCTTTTGGCCACAACACATACAAAAAGCACTTTTTTTTAGTTGGCACAATTACCCCCGGATTTGGCGCAATTACCCCCGGATTTGGCGCAATTATTCCAACGTACGGCATATATTTATATAATTCCAGGTTGATGTTTCCCAGCGATAAAGCAGCCAATGAAGTTTTAAGAAGGCTAATACAAGAGTGCTCAATAGAGAACTGGAGCCAGATATATTTTTTGTTTGTTTTACGTAATCGTTTATATATCTCTACATACAAAAATCCGTTATCATTTCTTTTCCTGAATGACACGTGATGTGACCTCCCGATAAATGTTTTTGTTCTTGTAAATAAGTGAATAATTTTCCTATGGACCAAATGTTTGTATAAGCGGTATCGCTTGAAAATGTCGCTAGTTATTTGTAACTGGCTGGCCGAAACGTACTCATGACTGTGTAGCGACATATTAATGCTTATGTAAAACAAATAAAAATTATATATATATATATATATATATATATATATATATATTCATATAAATAAATATTATCAATATACAATACGTATACATAGTTTGTACAGTAGAAATTACGCATGTGACCATTACGTATTATAGCATAGCTTTTTATTATTTCGAAGCACGTTATACATTAATGTGATAATCCATCGATACTTGCCGTTTTCAGAAAGAACAGGATACTTTGCCAACAAAGATACCAAGTTTAATCGTTCTTTCGTTCGATTAATTGTACCAGAAATGAAACAGACAACAATAACGTCCACATATAATCTCAATAACAAATCCATGGTGTCCTGATTACCAGATATTAATATTTATTTTAGTTTGTCGGTTTCAAGAGCACTTCACTGAATGTTTGAATGAAGGAATGTTTCCCAAAGATTGTCTACGGAATATCCAAACAGAAAAGTAAAACATACAAAGGGATTTATGATTTATTTTGCTTTTAAAATCTGTCAATAAATTCAGAACATAATTGTAATTCCAGCGATTATTGTGTATTCATTTTCAATTTCTTTACTAGTTTTCGCACATTTGTGTGCATTTCTTATGCTTATATATATATATATATATATATATATATATATATATATATATATATATATATAACGGCTAATTCTTTACTCCAACAACAACATGGCAAAAAAAAAAACAAAAAAAAACGCCATACTGAAGATGACGGTTTCCGTCCAAATATGGACTTTAACATAAATTTCTAACGAAATAAACAACGCGTTGGATCTCGCTTCAAACGTATATAATACTATCTTATTTAATTCAAACTCAACCGGCGCTTCTAAGGAACAAAATTTTAACATATATATATATATATATATATATATATATATATATATATATATATATATATATATATATATATATATATATATATATATATATATATATATATATATACATATATATATATATATATATATATATATATTTAACATATATATATATATATATATATATTTAACATATATATATATATATATATATATATATATATATATATATATATAAGAATATTCTCCATGATAATGACAATGTTGTGTTTCAGCAGGATTGGGCAACAGCCCATATTTTCGATTTGGAGGGAGAGGTTTCCTGGTCATTTGATCTCATTGCGGAATGACACTGGTTGTCCTGCCCGTTCACCTTATTTACATCTATGTGATTTTTTTTTGATACCTCAAGTGAAAGGGACGCATTAATCGCCCTCTATCTTTTGAGCGAATTAAAGACGCAATTCATTAAGAAATTACTGCTATTCTACACAAAATAATCGCCCATTTATAGTCAACTTTCGTGAACATGTTTGACAGTATGTGGATAATAAGTGATCCCATGTACCGATTTAATTTTTTAAACCTAATGAAAAACATGTCATCATATACACCTTTCAAAAACAAAAACACATTTTCGCCTCCCCGCCACTAAACCTAAAAATGTGTCAGATAACCCCACCCGACTATATATATATATATATATATATATATATATATATATATATATATATATATATATATATATATACTAGCAATCGGTGCCCGGCGTTGCCCAGGTGTTTTGAAGTGTATGCTGAGGAAAAAAAAACGGTCAATTTTTTTAAACTTTGACCCCTTTTATGACCTATTAACATTTATTGTTTAGGGATCAAGTAAAGTTAATAAGTTAGATCCATGTCCAAGGAATCTATATATAAAATATCACGTGTTCAGACCTTAAATTTTAGGAGGAGTTTGGTAGAGTTCTCAAAGGTCTAATTGTTGAATATTGACCACTTAATCGACAAATTTCTGTCGAAAACCTATCACATCGATGTTCCCAAATCTCAGTACCCTGTATATCAAATTTCGAATCTGTAGGCTAAAAATTGAGAGTTTTAGCGTAGGGAAATGAACACAGACGCACAGACACACACAGACACTATCACTTATACATATATATAAACATAAACATCATATATATAAGGATAATAGTACGCCATATATATAACAAAAGACCATTATTTACTGAAGTGAAAGGAAAACCCGGGGGAACTTTACCCAAAAATAAATCTATATTTTTTTGTGTGTATTGATAGTCTGGTACTTATACAGTTTAGTGACGACATTAAAAAATGGAAATATTGAAAAAAAAAATTTATTGTACGTAACTGTTATAGACTGAAGTTCTCCGAAAAAAATTTCACTTCATTTGATCAAGTAGTTTTTTTTTTACATCGAAAAACAATGATTTATCACGGCAACGTCAACGTGGCACTTTTGGAAATGTTATTGCAGGCCCAGGAATTCCCCAAGGGCAGGTAACTGCCGTACATAGCAGAATACCTCCATTTTAGGCCAATCTAGCCCTTTATTCCCCACCAGAATGAGATTTTTAATTTTTTTTTTTCGAAGACAGATGCCATTTTTGGGGTGTTTTTTTTTTTTTTTAAATTTGTAACAGAAGTAAATAAAAGAAGTTTCGAAGTTATCCATGCGTGTCCAACTGAGCATGTTTTGAAAATAATCTCGTATAAAAATTCTTCAATTCTTTGCATTCTTCAATTTCTTTGCATATTCAATAGTATTCTTATTTAAAAAAAAAAAACGCAAAAAAATTGCAGATTTAAAAAAAAAAAAACGTAAAAAAATTGCAGATATGTTGTGCGCACTGCGCATCTCAATATGGCGAGAAAAAAAGGCTAGATAGCGAAAATTGGCCTAAAATGGAGGTATTTTGCTAGGTACATTTCCAAAATGGCCACGTTGACGTCGTCGTGATAAATAATTGTTTTTCGCTGTAAGAACAAAACTACCTGATCAAATGAAGTGAAAATTTTTTTCGGAGAACTTCAGTCTATAACAGTTACATACAATAATTTTTTTTTTCAATATTTCCATTTTTTAATGTCGTCACTAAACTGTATAAGTATGGATAGTCTTATCAACACCCCTTTTTTCTATTTATTGAAAAAGAAAATACAACTTTTTACAAATTCCCTATTAGTTTTTTTTTTCGGTTCTAACGATGATCATCTTTATTTAACTATTACGTGTAATTATATTCATACAGATATTCTATATGATTTATATTTGCGTAATATTTGCGTAGAAATGAAGAAAATCAAATTTACTGTGTATTTAACGTGACGTAGCCAAGGACGGTAGTGGACGTGAGTGTGTGTGCGTGTGTGCGCGTGTTTTCGTGCTGTATTGTTTCGTATCTTATCAACTTCTTCGAATCTATGTGTACAGTAATACAAACCCGTTTTTCGAGCTGAATAAATGTGTTACATTGAAAATAAACACGTAAAATATATCCAGTTTGGTAGAAAAGTAACTTATCGTGCCTTTAATAACATCTATTTGTTATATTTTTTTTTTGACAACTTTTTCGAATCTATGTGTACAGTAATACAAACCCGAAATGAAAAGACCACGAGCGAACGCGCGTTTTACATAAAAATAAGTATTTTTAAATTTTATCTTTCTAGCTTTAAAAAAAAGTTTAAAAATTTTATCAGCCGGCATAATTTATTTTTAAATATTGAAAAATTTCAGGAAAATTAATTTTTGCTAGATTTTCAAACATTGTTTTCGTGTTGTGTACGTGTCTGCGGCTACACCAGAATGGCGGCCGTGATGTCGTAGGTTGGATTGTAAGATTGTGTAGGTTTCGTATTTTTTTAATTTGTAAATAACAATTTATAAAAAAATTAAACCCTTCCAAGATGGACAATAAATAAAGCCATAATATTTTATGGTAAAGTTAAGAGCCTACGAACCATCGTTTTTTAGGAGATGTGATTATTGGATTAACCAATCAGAAATCGTCTGTGGCACACACATCTCTGTTTTTATATATATATATATATATATATATATATATATATATATATATATATATATATATATATAACGTTTATAAACGATGTTTTCTGCCCCGTTGTCAACGTTTATCTTGAAAAGAGTTGGCTGAAAGACGTCTCGATAGGGTTTTTTCTGTCCACCCTTTACTTATTCCTTTTATCTAATTTAGGTTTATTAAACATAAAATTAAAGCTTAGGAACAATATACTTTATAAGTGTATTTTTGTTTTCTTTTTAAATGTTCTCCTTTAATTGTTCATGTTAAAACTACAGCAAAAAACTAAAAAAAACAAAAACAAAAAAAAAACAACTAAACCCTCAACAATTAATAATGGCACTACGTTCGGTGTTATTCAAATATTTTCTAATATTACGTACCCATAAATATCTTCTTATATATATATATATATATATATATATATATATATATATATATATATATATATATATATATAAAATAAAAATTACAATTAAATTTACCAAAATGATCCAAGATGATAAAATTAAAGTATATTATAAATATTAAAGAATTAATATTTATAAAATTATCTCAGCCAGATGTAAAAGCTCGATAAAACCAAATAAGAAATAGAGCTTCACTGGATTATGTATCTTCCACCAGACTATCCATTCATGTGTAATCACTTTTTTCTTCACCATATTCCCTCTGCTTCACTTTTTTGTTTTCAAGTAAGATCTTTGACTTATTTGTTGTTTCATCAAATACTTTTGAATGCAAAATCCGATCCCGCATTTTGCTAATTCCTACTCTCTGAGTAGAAGGAAAGTATTTCTTCGAAACTCCGCGGATTAAGGACTATCCACTTATCCAGTATTTCCTTTTCAGAGTAAATATGTTTTTAACTTATTTCAAAGTGTTTTTTTAACATATTTTATTAACTGTTTTGCTCATATATATATATATATATATATATATATATATATATATATATATATATATATATATTGTAAATAATAAAAGGCGAATATAAAATTGCTATATTTTGTGTTTATGTTACACCTCTGCGCCGCACTGCCCTCTACACACTTAAATTAAATCAGAACCTTAGATTTCACTGAAAGAAAGTCTTGTAAATACTAAAGACAATGGCCGCATAAAACAACGTGATATTATTGTTGTTTTTGGTCAAAATTTAACTTTTGCAGACATGGTTGTATTTTGTTTCATTTTTTTTTTCAAAACCTCAAACCTCATCAGAACAAAATTTTAGAAAAATTGTTTTGATGAAACTGTAGGTCCTGAAAATATATTTTTATATTTCAGTATATTAAACATTGTCTTGAAACAGCTGTAACCTTACTAGATTTCTGAATATACACTTTATTTGAAGTATTATTTGAAAAAGGGTTTAACTTGTAAAAAGAGTCCATATTTAGGTCACACAGTTTCGTGTTTGAGTTTGATTCACCAAAATCCAGGATTTTGCCGATTCAACGAAGACGATTTAGCGCTGGTCCAAAACCTCCTTCCCCCTAAAATGAGAATCATGTCTGTGAAAACAATTCCCAACCTATATACTCAATAACATTTTTATCTGCAGACGTTTAGCTTTATATATAGGATATTCAAACAGGTGGATAATTTTTTAATCGGTTTTCATCCGAAAAAAAGGGCTTCTAAGTGATCATAATTGAAAATTGCTACCTGGTTGGTCGTCGGATTTTTATCTGTTTGTCAACTGTTTTAGGACTGCGCATAAGCCGTCATGAAACACAACAGCGTCCATTATGTTAAAAATACGAAGGGTTGATAACACATTCAAAGATCATCTCCAGCTGGTCTAATGATTACCGCACTTGACTCACTCTCCTTAGGTTTCGATCTCAGCTCGAGTATTATTTTGTTTTTACGTACAAGAAGTGAACTGTTTAGAAAAGAAAAGAAAAACACACATAATATTCGCATGCTCATCTGTCAGTTTTTTCGTTTTTTTTTTACTTCATATTTTAACGAATTAAACAATTTAACGTTACGTTTAAGTCATGTAGAATTTCTGTTCATAATAAATAATACATGTGTATTAGTAAAATATAATATTTACGCGTATTTTACGGTCGAGCCTCCCCTGCTAGTATATATATATATATATATATATATATATATATATATATATATATATATATATATATATATATATATAGAGAGAGAGAGAGAGAGAGAGAGAGAGAGAGAGAAGGACCTAAAACCCGGGCCCCAACTCTAATTAGGCCCCGTTTCTTAGTGTTTTGTTCGAATGAAATGAAACTTCGGTCATAACTAGTTTATTATATTCAAAACCTCACATCAAAACACTAGGGTCTTTGGTCTTTTTTTCTCTGTTCTGCAGCATATGTTCTAGATGGCCTCCATTTAGCTTTGGTGGGGGGTCACCCTGTATATATGCAGGCGGCAAAAAGATAGTAATGACTTGTAATTATTTTTCAAAAACTGCAAATTTAAGCTAAATTTAATGTAACTGTTTAAACAATCTATACCTCATTTGATTGACCTTTTATTCTTCTATAATTTTACCTGTTCATATTTGACTTTTAATTGAAATATTCTATTGTTCATGTCAATTTAAAAAAAAAAATAACTTCGAATTGAGGAGGCAAAAAGAAAGTCCACACAATGGAAAATTGTTATTTAAATGTGACTTTAGGGCATTATAGCAAGACAAATACCACAGAAACACAAGGAACTAGTTAATATTTAGTAGGATAACCCTTCTGCAGTTTAACAGCCTGCAATCTTTTGGGAATTCCTTGAATTAGACTGCAGCAATATTCCGGAGAGAAGGCATTCCACTTTTCTTTATTTTTTGTCCAAAGTTCTTCCAAATTTGAAATGTTATCATTGTGTAGCTGTTGTTTGATGTAATGCCATACGTTTTCGATAGGATTGAGGCTTGGAGACTGTGCAGGCCAATCCAAACACGGAATATCATGTTCTTCCATGAACCTTTTGACATTGCCAGCTGTGTGAATGGAAGCATTATCCTGCATGAAGATGGAATTATCATCCAAAGTCAGACCAAAGTAAGGAAGAAAATGCTCAGTCAACATATTAATGTACTTGGTCGAATTAATTCGACCTTGCAAGAGAACTATAGGCCCTGGACCATTGGTAATAATAATGCCCAACACGAAAATTGAACCTCCACCACCTTGCAGCGCTGAAACTGAGCACCTAGGATTAAATTCTCCGTTTTTTCTCCGACGGACGTACTGCCTATCATCACTGCCTAGCCTATTGAACTTGCTTTCGTCGCTAAAAAAACACTTTTGACAAATATGAATAGTCACGATCTTCATTGCATCTGACGAAGTCAAGACGGCGCTTTCTGCTCTTTACAGAAATCATTGGCTTGCGTCTTGCAACATATTCTCGCAAATTTAATTCCTTTAATCTGTTCTTGACAGTAGAAAGAGAGCACTTTTTAACAAGATTGCACTGTTGTTGGATTTGGGGAGCCATTTCAGATCTGTTTCTTAGGCTGCGGATCTTGATAGCATTGTCTTCACTATTAGAACGTACTCTAGTACGACCAGATTTAGGGGCTTCACGAACACTGCCGGCGTTTTGGTGCTTTTGCACACCTTTTCGTACCGTTTTCTCAACACATTTCAGTCTGCGACCGATTTCTCGATTGGATAAACCAGAAAGGTTTAGATTAATGAGCTCCTGAGGATCACTAAGAGAAATTCGTTGAATATGTTACGTTGTATAACCTGGAACAACAACAATTACGATTAGAGATGCTTTGTTGCCCGTTGGTGGATATTTTAAACTGATTTAGGGGCGACAATTTAAGCTGGTTTGAATTAATTACAATTGTTAAATAGAAAGCGGGTATCATCAGCTGACTTCTATGTAGCTGTTTCGGAGATTTAAAAACAGGACAGCTGCAAAATACATAGATCTCCAGTTTATATCTTTTGAAAAAGTTAGATGGGATAAGTCATCGCTACCGTCAGTTTCTAACCTGATTATAGGGAACGGTTTTAAGTCCCCCATATCCAACTTTCTTTGGCCGATACTTATCTCATCTAAAGTTTTGAACATAAAAATATAAATAAATAATATGATCTTACTTTTGGAATATTTTTCCTCATAATAAAACACTCTGCTATTTTTTTCCAAAATACAACTACGTGTATATATATATATATATATATATATATATATATATATATATATATATATATATTAATCTTTCTGTAAATACGGTCATATCTTGCTACGATGTGCAGACCGTATTTAAATAAAGAATAATAAAAAATATATAATTTTCTCTGTTTGCTTGAGCACTATCAACGACAGTTGTTGAAATTCAATTAATCTTAACTTTTCAATATTTTTCAACCTGGAATATATATATATATATATATATATATATATATATATATATGTATATATATATATATATATATATATATATATATATATGTCTGTGTGTGTCATTTTGGAAACCTCACACTATGTCGGTTGTGTTCATAATTTTAATATTATAATTTAATGTGTGAGTTTTTTAGACAATGATTAAAATGATTTTTAAAAAAGCGCGATTAAGGCCGCCTATATGCATAGTATTAGTATACTGCGACTTGAATGATCATATCTTGGGGAGGTAAAGTGCTGTTTAAAAATTGGTGTGGTAATTCATTCTTTACAAATAATAAATCTGCGGGACGGTTTTGAGACATTATTGTAAAAAAAGAACATCGAGGGAACTGTTTTGTATTTGCTATGTTGTGATCTAAGTAATTCTGCATGTATCCATTACATATTTTGAATGAAAGCCATTTCCGAAATGATCTTTAGATGTCGTGTAATTTTTGATGAGATAAAGTCTTAATTGTACACCGTGTGTGTGTATCTTTAGGTGTCCATTTACGGTTACTGTTAGGTCATCTATTAACTAGATGTTATCTAGTGGATGAAATAGACAAATGAGTTTCTTGATGCATTTCATTGTTATTTGCGATTCCGTTACATATGTCATTTTCATAAAGTGTTACTTAAACCTGAATAATAATTAAAGCTGGTTACGTCCGAATATCTGTTCTTCAATAATCATAGTTTTTGCTAGTGCGGGGAGTCCGGGATTGCCCGTGTGTAAAATACGCTTAAATATGATATTTTTATTTGTACAGATTTCGTTTTGAGTCGTGATTTAGAAAGTAAAAAAAAAAACATTTGGGTGCCATCAGCTAGAATCGAAACCAAAGCTGTAGCATTCAAAGCTGGTGTCGTTACAACGGTACCAAAGTGACACTACATGAACCAATTAAACATTAAAATAAACTAAGACGAATGTACAAAATGTTGAACGATTGTTTTTTTTGGGTTTTTTTTTTCAATTTTAACCCAGTTTTGACCCCCGTTAAAAACTATTTTAATCGGCTGAAGGCCTATAAAACAATGGCCTATAAAAGAACGGCCCATAAAAGATCCAATCATTTGAAGCCTCTAGCGCAGCTCTGCAACTTTTAGTTTCGAGGGAGATAGAATTTGAAAACATGGAGCCAGACAAACAGACATATAGCCTTTTATAAATTATATTTTTATTATTTATATTGTTTGTATTGTTTATATTGTTTATATTATTTATAATGTTTATATTGTTTATATTTGTTATATTATTTATATTGTTTATATTGTTTATATTATTTATATTGTTTATATTGTTTATATTTTTTATATTATTTATATTATTTATATTGTTTATATTATTTATATTGTTTATATCATTTATACTGTTTATATTGTTTATATTGTTTATCTTGTTTATATTATTTATATTGTTTATTTTATATTGTTTATATTGTTTACATTGTTTATGTTATTTATATTGCTTATATTATTTATATTGTTTATGTTATTTATATTGTTTATATTATTTATGTTGTTTATATTATTTATATTGTTTATATTGTTTATATTGTTTATATTGCTTATATTGTTTATATTGTTTATGTTGTTTATATTATTTATATTGTCTGATATTCTCAGAGAAACCATCATGCTGCCGCCGCCGATGCATGGAGTATTGCTACGATGCATCTGCTATTGTTTATATTGTTTATATTATTTATATTGTGTATATTATTTATATTGTTTATATTATTTATAGTGTGTATAGTATTTATATTGTTTATATTATTTATATTGTTTATATTATTTATATTGCGTATATTATTTATATTGTTTATATTGTTTATATTATTTATATTATTTATATTGTCTGATATTCTTAGAGAAACCATCACGCTACCGCCGCCGATGCATGGAGTATTGCTACGATGCATCTGCTATGAGTCTTTCATTGTTCGACAGAGTATAAAAATAGTATCTAGTAACAATGTGAAGTGTTTGTGACGAAAATGAATTATTAAAAAAGATACAATCCAATTTGATGGAATTTATTGTTTCTAATAAACTTACAGGATAATTTAGGCTTTTATTTTGGTCATGTTCGTTTTCAATTTAACGCACGAAATAATGGAAGTAGGAAGTAAAAAGAGAAAATCAAAAATAGTAAGCGTGAGAGAGAGACATTATTTAGCTTATAAGGGCATACCTTAATTATTAATAATATTAATTCTTATAAGCATTTAGACAACAATATGATACGTCTCCAAGCTTCAAAGGTTCCAAGCAGACTTTCAAGGCACTAGGTTTTAAATTCAATCGTATAGATGTTCAACTGATATGTCATGTGCTCGAATATCAATACCTCTTTATGATTATTGCGGTACGTTATCTCGTCGAATATTTGTCAAATAAATAAAAACACGCTTATTTAAATAACACTATTTAATGTTACATCGAGCGGTTGTTACTGAATTCTTTTTACTGTACTCGACTGTGTTTGCCTTAGTCTTAGCTTGCCACACATAAAGGCAAAAACGACCAGAGAAAGACGAGTTATGCTTTGACTCTTTATTTATGTTAAGAAGAACCCTGTTAGCTGGAATGATCTGTTATTAAGAGGTTGGCACCGCCCCTACCACGATGGGTAAAAGCGGGACGGATTTTGTTTTGTACTGTGTTTTATCAGTTTGACTTTTAAGTAAATAAAATTAATTTTTCTAATTGCATCGTACTTGAGACTGGATATTCTATGTCTATTAATCTGTGTATGTTTATATAAATTTTAACTATTTCTTTAAAAAATAACTTTTTATTGCATTAGTTTTAAAATTGGGTTTTAATTATAGAATATATTAAATTGGATATTTTATTGTTGTTTGCTGTTGAAGTAGTTTTAGGGTATTAGATCACCTAGTTATGTATTAAATCCTGTTATGTGGGTGTGTTGAATTTTAGAATCCATTTCATTTTTTTTTTCGTCTGCACAGTTTGTTTAACAAAATTCATTGGATCTTGTGTGTGTGATGAAAGTGAATAATGTCTTGCTAGTAAAACTAGCTGTGATTTCGGACAGATGGACGGTATATAGGTTGATAAGTCGAACTCAGGATGCGTTTTAGATTCGCCAATATAATTTACCTTATCACAAATATAACAGTAAATTTTGTCATGTCACGTGTGGTGGTTAGAGTTGAATATTGAATTTGGTATGCTAAAAAGGGTGGGTGGAATTCACGCGACAAGTGGATTGGTTCGATTGTAATTACCGCATTGGAGGATTTTCACTGTGGGTTTTTTGTGCGTAGATGAGAATCGCTGTCGAATTGGCTGTTACCTTAAATTTATTTTATTGGCGGTGTATGCTTTTTATTAGAATTTATATATCTTTATTGTTTGGATGTTGTTCCTGGGTTACAAGTTACAAGCCTTCTTTTCCTAGTATTTTCTGATGAAAATTTATATGTATTTATTGTTTCGATGTTTTTACAAATTCGAACCTTGTTTCATTATAGCATAGTTGCGGCAATAACTTTGTTATATTAACAATAAAAGGACTATGATTGATATTTTTAATGATATTATATATAAAGCACAATGCGTGGTTTGCACTACTTTGCGCCTAATAGAGCACAGGAAGACAGGAGTTGGTGTTTAATGGTGAGTGGCCCCGCTCGTCGGTCTCTCAGTTGGTGATACTCCGTAGCTGCTCACTAATACTCGTTGTTGAATAAAGCCATCCCGCTATCATATATAGAGCGCCAAGTGTCACTCTCCGCTGCCGGAGTCTCAAAAGGATTGAATGCGATTTTGCAGCGCTTGTATATAGTTTTGTACTGTTGTAATTCGGTTGATTAAAGTGCATCTCTCTGCAAGTTTGGTTCATAACATGCAAACAACAAACATGATGGCAATTATACACAAAATGAAACCTGCATTACATACGTGTAAAATAATGCAGTCTATGTTGCGTTTCTTCGGGCAGCCGACGTTTCTGCCCGAAGATATAGTTAACATATTTAAATAATTGAACATTAGAAGCCTTTTTAATGGGAAATATTTTTTTTTACCTGACACGCAGGTCTATGAAGAAGTATGCGTTTATAAAAAAGCATTCTTAATTTAGATAAATTAACATATTAGTGGCAATATAAGACAGAATGCAAAGATAATCTTAAATCTATTTAGTCTCGTACTGTCGTTCAAACTCAAACCTCTGTTTTATCGCCGGAGTGTCGCATCCCTGCGCTTATTTACATCTACTTTGATAGGTTGTGCTGGGATTAACTAATAGCACTTGTCCCCCTTCCTGAATACTAAATACTTCCGAGTAACTCGACAAGTAGCAAAATACCCCCTCCTCTGTTGATGTCTGTAAGTGCTGGAAAGTCGTCCATGCTAATAGTTTCTCTCCTCAGACTACTAGACATTTTAATCCGCTACCTGTTTCCTGCTTGCCAAGCTGTACTAACCTGCAGAAATGTAATGTGAACAGACATCTCGCAGCTGAACACCCCCCCACAGTCCTATGTTAGATCTGGTCTCTCACGTTCCATGTGACAATATGCCTGGTTTGGAGTAAAATGGTGCAATATGAACTTATTTTATCTTTAATTTTAAATGTTCAGAATAAAACGCATTCTTCAGAGTTGATTAGAATCATGTTTACAAGTGTTGATTACTTCAACTTTTACATCAATGCAGTTACTTAACATAACGTCTACTAACGCATACTACACCACGTCCTTATCTGCCGCTATTCAAGGATGTTAACAGTTTCAGTTGCTAACGCGATTCTGCAAGGTTTGTAAACATTAACAGATTTTACCACCGGAAAGGGTAAAAATCGATGGGTTTTTTTTAATTATTATTTTTTTATTTTTGCAGGTTCATAATACCTTATTTTGTCTGGTTTAAAATAAACAGATAGTTGCGACTAGCGTTACAAACTTAATGCTTATCAGATACTCCTGAGACAGTATCTTCTTGAGTTCTATGCAGTAGTTCGACTCACTTAAGAAAAAAAAGCAGCCATACTATCGAATGTAATCACAAATGGAAGAATGGATAAAAAGTAATTTGACGTCTATTTAAAAAAAACACTTTCATTTACCCTAATTATGGTACATTTCTACAGAGACATAATTTGAGAATCGATTTGATTTTTTTGTCATTTGCATAATTTAGTTTACTGGAATTGATGTTTTTTTTTTTTTTGTGTGTATCCTGTTGGATAATAGTTTCTTACTTGGCTAGTAGAACCAGCAGTGATTACGAGGCGGTATATCGTTGTTAATCCTAACTCGGAATGCGTTTAAGATTCGACAATATAATTTCCGCTGTTACAAATAGTATTTATATATAAAAGACAGTTTGTTTGCATGTGTGTGCGATTTCGTTCCCTATAGATTTCAAAACAGCTGGGTCTATTTTTTTTTTGTTAAATTTTCAAACGAATACATTTTATTTGCCTGAGAATGTTCTCAAGTAGGTTTTGTATCAGGATGTCCCGATAAGTATCTAAAATCGATAATCATAACAAAATTCAATTAAAGAAGTAACAGATAAATTTGGACCAAAGATAACACTTTTATACAGTTTAACATCACAAGTGCATTTGAGAATGCCGTAATTATAGGCTGACTGTAATTACAGTGTCGGTTTATATAGGTATTATAGCTAAGAAGTTTTAAGTCAAGATGCTTGTTTACATTACGTTTAAATTGCTCCATGTTCAGTCGAGAAATTAAAGGGCAGAGAGGGAATTTCAAAAGAAAACAGGTTAAAATAAATACGTTATTAAAGTAGAAAATTTTCAGGCTTTTAGATCCTGATAAAATATAGGGATTGGATTTTGGCGCTTATCAGTGTGTGTTTTCTTTTTCTTTTTTAGGGGGTGGGGGCATTTTTCTTGAGAGAATACAAGAGCAGAGAACATTCCGTGAAAGTTCTTCTAAAACGAGCCCAGGTATTTAATATTATGAACATTGGATAGGAATGCATCTTGGTAGATAGTGTGAGATACACAAATGCTGGCTTTAAACCATTTCAACATTGCACGGTAGATATATATCGCCTCTAGCAGCATAGCTAAAAAGACGACACAGCCGATATTTCGGCTTTCTGATAATACGTTATTAAATAATTTTGCTAATCTCTTATTGTGTGTGCTCGCCAACTATTGCTTAACTAAGCCAAGCTCTAAAAGGTTAAATAAAATTAACCAAATTATAAATACAAAAGTTATAGAAAGATCTATTGCTATTTTTTTTTCTTTCCGGTTAGTACTTTTACAGGGAAGAAATGTAATTGACGTAAACCACGTGACAGGATTTCGTTATAATCCAACAAATTGCACACCTCGAGAGACTTCGTTTAAAATCACAACATAGTACTAATATGCTTGTTTTCGGGGTTTTTTTTTTTTTTACTTTATTATATTTTTACTCTCAGTTCAAAGTCATATTTGTTAAAGATAACATTTCTACCTTCCCATCGCCAATCCTGTCGTGGTAAAATCGCGCCATCAATGCACCAAAGAAAAGAAAGTGATCCTTGGCGTTTTATACCCCTTGCCAGGAACACAGAGATAAACAACATAGGTTGTTATTTTTTTTTCTCGCTCTCTTTCTCTCTTTCCAACACACGTACGCGCTGCTCCCCGCTTCAAGTTGAAATACTTCTCTCTTCTTGTCCGTCTTCGTGGGGAACGTAGAGACACTACCCAAAAAGTCATGCATTTCTAGATGACGTTATGCATCTTGTTGTGAAAATAAAGCTTTCGTTTTCCGGCATTCTTTGTCCCCGTCATGGTTTCGGTTGTGACTTTCGCAGAAAACAAAATGGCGGATCCACAAAAGAAAACATCGCACACCGTCGTTTTTGCTCGTGCTTTTCTCGCGTACAGCAAGCACGAACGATTCTTTTGTTGTTCGCGATGTAGATAAACAAAACAAAAATTGCGTTAGACACCTCGTTCTCAATCATACATTTACTTACATACCGCAGCAGTGAAAACAGCACAGAATTCAAAGAAATTAAAAATAACAAAATAAAAAAAACTAAATTGATGAGAAAGTTTTAATTTTTCTTTTTTTCAAATAAATTTTACAAAAGTGTAGATAATTAATCATGGGAGACACAGCATGGTCCATATTTGAAACTCGGTAGCACATATTAATGACAGCATAATAATAATAATAATAATAATAATAATAATAATAATAATAATAATAACAATAACAATAATAATAATAAACAAAATTAAATTCCATTGATTATCTATTCGTTAGATATATGATTAGTTTATAGAATTATTTAATTATTTCTGTTTTTTTTTAAATTGAAGATATTTCGCTTTCTTGAATTATAAACAATGTCATTTCTTTTGTGTTTCTGTAATAAACATTTTCGAAATGTTACACAGATAAATTTGAACTCCAACACAGCAACAAAATACAAAATTTTTAAAAAGTGAGTCTTATTATTTCATATACTCACGTAACCACGAGGGAAATTACACGTGAAACATAAAGGGCGCATAAAAGAAAAACATGCTTATTACAATGAAGATTTAGTGTGTGCCCTTGATATAAACAACTGATGTAAAAACGAAAGATGTCATATATTATTTTGCATTTTTGAAGCTATTGAGATGAGGTTTCATAATTTGTGTGTCCATTGTTTTTCGGACTGCTATACTCATTTTCAGGTGGTTAACCGCGACTTGATACGAATGTATCAAGTCTTGTAACTGTATCGCCAGTAATTATTTCTATCACGTCACGATTAACCACCTGAAAAAAAAAAGCCAGAGGATGACTTGGCCGAAACATGGCGGAACAGATATAAATATGAAGATGAGGATAACAGTCATCAATAATAATAATAATAATAATGATAATGATAATGATAATTATAATGATAATGATGATGATGATGATGATGATAATAATAATAATAATAATAATAATAATACGCAACAAGAGCCGTGTAATATTCGGCCGGATATTTACGATCATTTAGCTGGTGAGACTTTAAGCAAAAGCAAAAAAAAAAATAAAATAAAAGTAAAGCGTCGATCTCCAATTGGAGCATACAGTGGATCCAAGATGACTAAGCGTAATGAAATGAGCCATCCGTCTATCTATCTTTCTATCTATCTATCTATCTATCTATCTATCTATCTATCTATCTATTACATCTATCTATCTATCTATCTATCTATCTATCAATCTATCTATCTATCTATCTCTTCTTTTCTATTCTATCTATCTATCGATCGATCTATCGATCTATCTATTCTATTCTGTTCTTTCTTTCTATCTATCTGTTCTATTCTTTCTATCTATCTCCTCCATATATCTATCTATCTATCGCTTCTATTCTTTCTATCTATCTATCTATCTATCCGTCTATCTGTCTGTTCTATTCTTTCTTTCTATCTATCTATCTGTCTATCTATCTGTCTATCTGTCTGTTCTATTGTTTCTTTCTATCTAGCTATCTACTGGTGAGACTTCAAGCAAAAGCTAAGAGAAAAAAGTAAAGTGTCGATTTCCAACTGGAACATTAAGTGGATCAAGGGTGACTAAGCGTAATGAGACGAGCCATCAATATATCTATCTATCTGTCTATCTATCTATCTATCTATCTATCTATATCAGATGTGCACTCAAGTAGTTCATCGGTTTGCTGTTTTATGTGACTGTCTCTTTAAATAAACATAGTATAAACATCAGCGACAAATTAATTTACCTGTACGTGGTTTCACAGCGAGGGCACGGGTGTATAATTGAATATACAGTAGTAGCTAAGGGAGAATAAATCAAGTTGTAATATTTGTACTTTCCTTCACTAAAAAGCAGACATATTTCTACTGAAACGGACAATTTTATCAGGGAGGTAATTTAGGATTATCTGGAATAATCACGGTCCAAGGGTGAACTCATGAGGCACACACGCATTTATATCATATTGCTTTGGCGTACTGTTACGAGGGAGTATTTCTATAAAATAATAATAATAAATAAATAAAACAGTTTAAACTGTGTTCTAAAGTATTCTAGACCGTTCTAATAATCAAATGTCAAGAGGTTTTAATTCACGAAGTAGTTTAAAAGGCAGAGTATAGGCATAGAAATTTTAGAAGTTTTAGAATGATCTAGAAGGTACAAGAAGGTTCTGCAATAATCTAGAATGGGTTGTGGTGCCATATAAATAGATGTGGAAAGGGAAGCAGATCAGTTATCAGCTCGAAACTGATAAGGTAACTCCGGTCCCTGGTTCGTGGATAAGTCCAGCCGAAAGAATCCAAAAACAAAAACAACAACAAAAAAAAGGAAAATACATCCCCTCAAACCACGGAAAGCCTGCAGGAAAATACCTTCTGGACCAATGGTAAATAGAATTTTGAAATTTTCTCGTTGACCAAACATTTAAAAGAAAAACAAAAAGGGAATCTTATTGTCATTGGATTTCGGGGTTTGTATTACTGTACACATAGATTCAAAAAAGTTGTCCAAAAACAAATATATAACAAATAAATGTTATCAAAGGCAAGATAAGTTACTTTTCTGCCAAACTGGATATATTTTTTGTGTTTTTATTCAATGTAACATATTTATTCAGCTCGAAAAACATACAGTGTTTACCGATGTATTCGAAAATTCAAGATGGCGTCTCACACCCTCTTTAACACCGTAAGTTTGAAAAAAGGTGTCATAAATAAAAAAAACTATACAAAATACTATTAAAAACCCGCCGAATATATGTCAACCTATGTCACGGTAACATTTATATAGCGAGTTTTTAACCGTATTTTATCCGGTTTCTTATTTATAACATCTTTCCCCATACTTACCGTGTTAAAGAGAGAATCAGACGCCATCTTGAATGTTCCAATACATCGGTAAACGCTGTATGGTTTTCGAGCTGAATAAACATGTTACATTGAATAAAAACACGAAAAATATATCCAGTTTGGTAGAAAAGTAACTTATCTTGCCTTTGATAACATTTATTTGTTATATATTTGTTTTTTTACAACTTTTTTCGAATCTATGTGTACAGTAATACAAACCCGGATTTCGTATTAATAGAGTGAATAGTCACTTGAAGCCATTCCTGCTCGCTGTTCTTAATTTTGACTACTCTTCCTTCTCCCTCGTAACCGTCACTTCCTAGTCCTGTTGTTTGACCTGAGTTTCACCAAAATCATACTTAATATCCTTCATATTTTTAATTGTTATCTCTTGAACGTAACAGTACGGCCATCGAGGACAACCTGGATTCTTTTCTTATTTTAGAAGGACTCCAATCTTTGGCCCCCCTGGCCAGTATTTCACTAAAAACACCCGTCTAACTGAAACCACTGTCAGTAATGTTCCCCACTCTTTATCTGTGCCTATATCAAAATGTAGGTTCCATGATCAAAGCTTCTTTATTAGAAGTGCACGCCTGTGGAACTCTGTTCCCTTTGCCTGTTTCCAACCTGACTACAACTTGGATATCTTCAAGTCCAACATAAACAAGTCTTAAGGAGAATTGCTTCCTCACACCCTGGAAAACCTCATCGGTATGCCCTGTATTTAAGAATTCAGTTAACAGGTCATCTCCCTCTCAGTACAGACCAATATGTTTCCTGTGTGCCATGAGTAAATTGCTGGAATCCATATTAAATAAAGAAGTAGCCAACCACCTCAGCAGAAATAACCTTCTTATTGACATGCTATATGGTTTTCGTTCTGCTAGATCTACAGCAGATGTGCCAACGGTTATATCTCATAGGATACGCGAAGAGAAGCTCCCTTTCTAGGACAATAGTTTTTAACACATCAAAGGTCTTCGATAAGGTATGGTATAAATGCCTATTTCAAAAAATCTCCAGCTACGGTATAACTGGAAATGTTTTCTCAATTATCAAATCATTTCTCTCTGATAGGCTCATAAGAGTAGTGGTTGATAGGCAGAAATATAAAGCCCACAGTATTAATGCTGGTGTCCCTCAAGAGTCCATCCTGGGCCCAACTCTCTTCCTGAGCTACATCAATGATTTCCCAAAACACATACTTAAATCATTCGTTGGAATCTATGCGGATGACACGACCATCTATGGCAACACATCAAAGGCCGTAAATGACAAAGGGTCTCTGTTCCTCTCTCCTCTGATATCGAGCGCATAGTACAGTGGGGGAAGAGGTGGCTGTTTATTTTTATGCATCAAAAAACCAAGCTCCTATCTTTACATCATAAAGTCTCTGATCCACATTTGGTATGAATTGAAATGGATTGCTCTCGTCTTGGGGAGGCGCCATGTGTTAACAAGCTTCTTGACTTGACCTTTACTCCTGAGCTGAAATGGAACACGTACATCAAGTATGTTGCCAAGATCGCTGGAAGAATGGTCGAATCCTTCTACCGCTCCAGAAGATATCTCACGGCTGATGTAATTCTCTATCTATATAAAGGCCAAGTACGTCCAAGGATGGAGTACTGCTGCCGCATCTGGGCAGGAGCTGCTAAAACAGCCTATCCCACCTTAACAGAGTACAAAATAGACTTCGTAGCCTAGTGGGGGATGCCCTTTTCTCTTCCTTGCAACCTCTCTCCAACAGAAGGGACGTTGCGAGCCTGTCGTTGTTTTATCGTTATTTCCATGGATAGTGCTCGTCTGAGTTTACATTTGTGGTTCCCCTTCGCCGATTTTTCACGAAGAAACTAGCAGAAACCACTCTCAGTAATTTTCCCCACTCATTATATGTGCCTAAATAAAAACGTAGATTCCATGAACAAAGCTTCTTTCTTAGAAGTGCACGCCTGTGAAATTCTGTCCGTTTGCCTGTTTCCCACCTGACTACAACTTGGATATCTTCAAGTCCAAATTAAACAAGTTTCTGTTGAACGGCCCTCTTAAGTAAGACAATTTATCAGATCTCCATGACTTGAGATTACTACGATCTTGTCCCGTTGATTACTGTACACCTCCAGGCCTTGATAAGTGGTGACTTTCACGTAAAAAAAGTAATACTACATGATCTGATTTTAACGAGGAAACCATCCTGCTCTACCAAAGGTCATAGAACATTCAAAACGTAAAGCATTCCTTTTTCAAGTATTGTTTTTTATCTTATTTATAAAACTCAATTTGTATGTATGTATGTATGTATGTATGTATGTACGTACGTAGTATGTATGTATGTATGTATGCCTTTATGTCAGGTCATGTCATATTCTACCGGTACCATGTAACCCAGTACTACCTGCCTCATGGTCGGGTCACCGGCGACTAAACTGGTTCCCCCACCAGACTTGTTTGGTGAGGAGGGCGGCTAGTCTCCCTGAAGGATTAAAAACAAGACCTTCCAAAGGGCGAATGAACTCTTTTTCTGGGTCAACGGCCAACTAGCACCGTGTATATTTGTGTGTGTGTGTGTGTGTGTGTGTGTGTGTGTGTGTGTGTGTGTATATGTGTATTGGGGTGGAGAAGGCAACCTTTCTAGGAGAAGCAAATCTCTGATTTCAAAAACCATAAAGCGGAAGACCACTACCCGCATTAAGCTGGTATGCAGTTTAATTTGTTGCTGGCTATCTTGCTCTTGCTTGTTGCTGGATCTCAACATTTTGAACCGAGAGAGAGAGACTTAGCTGTCGTACAAAGCTAAGACTCTGTAACATCATCTTTGTATAGATACTCCCTCAGGCATTTGGGCTCATGGATTTAAAATGTCTGAGGGAGTGGCACTCGTCTGACAAGACGTTGCAATCATCATGTATGCCTTTATTTTTTCAAAGTGAATCTTATTGGAGATATAAGGTCGCAAACAGGTTCCATGCGGGTTAAGTAGTTGCATTCTTTGTGGACAGTTGTTATGTATATATATATATATATATATATATATATATATATATATATAAAATATAAAGTTGAATGTGTGTGTGAGTGTGTGTGTGTGTGTGTGTGTGTGTGTGTTTGTGTGTGTCTGGTCACGAATAGGCTCCTATATGGTTGACTATTTTAAAAAAACTGATACGTTAAATAAATATGTACATTTTTTTCTCGAAACTTATTCATTTTGTTGAATTATTTAAGGATTAAGGAAAAAACGGTTAACCAGAATCTGTTTTGATATTTTGTTCTTTGATTATTATTTTCCCTATACTAGTGGCTAAATGGCAGGAGCCGTTTCTTTGCGTAATAGTATTAGCGTTTACTATTAGTGCTGACTCTAAAATTCTTCTTTTAGCTCTATCTATTACGTATTTTATAATTTTCGCATGATCTAAATTAAATGAATGATCGTATTTTTAAAAGTGTATATATAGACATTAAACAACCGAACCTTCCCATGCACAGACATAGTTTTCCTTCCCGATATGGGTAGGATTCTAACACTGTTTTCTTTTCATTTGCGTATGGTTTATGATCGTTTTCTTTTCTTGCATTTTTTTCTTTTTAATATCCTGAAGATGTCCTCTGCAATAGGGACGAAACGTTGATCATTTCATAAATTCATTCGGTTTTTCTTTTTTCAAAACATATATATATATATATATTTAATTCAATAAAAACCCTTCAAAATTTGCTGACGAGGAGACCTTGCTTATTAAAAAAACTATATGTAATTATTGTACATAACTTGATGTATACCACAATAAAAAGCATTGTTTTCCGAAACGATCGTACAGATAATTGATTTTGTTATTGTTCCTTCTTATGAAACGGATTTTTAATTTAACTATGATTTGATTTTTAAATTTTAAATTATCAATCACATTACTTAATATATATATATATATATATATATATATATATATATATATCATGGTTTATATATTTCTGTACAGTGTCTACATATATAGCTTAGTATAAAAAAAACACAGATGAATTTTAAGCATTACTTGTGACTGTACACTTTCTTGTGACATATTTCTCTATGGAATAGATTTCGTCATAGGTATTCTTTGTTATAACCATTTATTTTTTTAATATTTTTCGACATTGTTTTATACGGGCTGAAAAACACGGTCTTTTTCTACTCATAAAATGTCTGTCCTGCATTATTGTCATGTGTCCAATCAGAAATGAAAAAAAAACAACATATGTAACATAACATAGAATAAAAACAGGTAAAGTAACACTTCAACAAACCTTTTTTTTTCAATACCATTGTGTGCAAGCAGCGTGTCGTCTGCTTGCTTTATATCTTTGGTCGCCATTTTGACTCAATCATTTGCACGTTGATGTTGGTCGCCTGGGGGCGCCGTTTACAATCGTGGACGAACGACTTCAGCCATAAATAAAACAAAGGAAGTTGGCGCGTTCCGGGGGGGGGGTGTAAGGTCGTAAATGATGACGTTGCAATAATTCTAATTGATTCAATGTATTTGCAGCTTTCTGGGAGGTTGTCATATTTTTTTCAAGTAAACGTATGTACGTAGATCGGTTAAAGTAAAAAAAAAAAAAAAAAAAAAAAAGACAAGACCGACAAACGTCACCGGGGAGACAGAATAAATGAAAGAATGATTTGTGCAAAGTGGTTGAAAAGGAGAGCGATACAAATGAACAGAAAAGAAAAATTTTACAAGAAATGCACATTTATAGAGTAAACAAATAAAGAGAATAAATACAAGAGAACGAAAATAGTAATAGACCGTCGAATCCTCGGTAAGGGCAGTAATAGGAGTACAAATTTGAACCACTTACAACGGCTAATCGATCATGGTTGACCAACCGAAAGCAAGCTATGCTAATTGAATAAATATGGGAGTCTATTCGAAATTCTGTACATATTCTCAAGTTCGGCAGCATCGACTTGAAAATTTCATCGACAGAATAAGATCAAAGATAAAAAAAGTAGTCCGAAAATTTCAGATAACAGAATATTAGTTAGATTAACAGACATATATAATCTTATTGACAAGCACACACACACATACACACACATACACCCAAACACACACACACAGACACATATATATATATATATATATATATATATACATACATACGCATGCACGCACACACACACACACACACACACACACACACACACACACACATATATATATATATATATATATATATATATATAAATTAGTAATATATTTTTGGAAAAATATTTCAGAAGAGTGCTCTATTAGGAAGGAAAATCTGAAAATAAGAGCGTATTATTTATGTTTTGTTTAGAGAAAAGTTAGATCAGATGAGTCGTCAGTACCGTCGGTTTCAAATCTGATATTTATGGATCGTTTTAGTACTCATATCAAGTTCAGCAGATAAGTATTATCTGGAGAGAACTTGATATGGTTATCTAAAACTGTCCCTAATTATCAGGTTTGAAACCGACAGTACTGATGTCATTTCCCATCTAAACTTTATGCAAAAACCATTATATATATATATATATATATATATATATATATATATATATATATATAAGTGAAAGTGTCTATGTGTGTGTGTGTCTGTGTACATTTCCCTACGCAATAACTCTGTCAATTTTCAGTCTAAGGACTCGAAATTTTATATACAGGGAACTGTGATTTTGGAAAATCGATGTGACCAGATTTCGGCCAGAAATTTGGCTTTTAGGGGGCAAACTTCAACGATTAATTTTTAGAACTCTACCAAACTCCTCCGCCAATTTTGGGTCTAAACACTTGAAATTTTAGTATGGGTTCCTTGGATATGGATCTAACTTAATAACTTGATTTGAGCCACAAAACAATAAATGTTAATAGGGGTCAAAGTTAAATAAATTGACTGCTTTTTTTTTTTTTTTGCTCAACATACACTTCCAAATACCCGGGCCACGCCGGGCTGAAATGCTAGTGTGTATATATATATATATATATATATATATATATATATATATATATATATATATATATATATAAAGTGAAAGTGTCTGTCTGTCTGTGTATCTGTGTGTGTATCTGTGTGTCTTTGTGTCTGTGTGTATATTTCCCTACGCAATAACTCTATCAATTTTAAGTCTACAGACTCGAAATTTTATATACAGGGTACTGAGATTAAGGAAAATCGATGTGATCAGTTTTCAGACAGAAATTTGACGACTAAGGGGTCAACGTTTTATTATTTGACCTTTGAGAACTCTACATAACTCCTCCGACAATTTCCGGTCTAAACACTTGAAATATTAGATAGAGGTTCCTTGGACATGGATCTAACTGTATAATTCAATTTGAGGCCAGAACAATAAATGTTAAGGGGTCATAATTACGGTCAAAGTTTTTTTTTTTTTTTTGCGGTTTCTACCAAATTACTCAGGCAATTTTTGGTCTAATCATTTGAAATATTACATAAAGGAAACATTAGATGAATGGATAGTCCTTAATCCGCGGAGTTTCGAAGAAATACTTTCCTTCTAATCAGAGGGTAGGAATTAGCAAAATGCGGGATCGGATTTTGCATGCAGAAGTATTTGATGAAACAACAAGTAAGTCAAAGATCTTACTTGAAAACAAAATAAGTGAAGCAGAGGGAATATGGTGAAGAAAAAGGTGATTACACATGAATGGATAGTCTGGTGGAAGATAAAATCTCCAGTGACGTTAAAATCCAAATGTATAACTTCAAGAAAGTAATGTTTGTTTCATCGAATACTTCTGCACACAAAATCCGATCCCGCATTTTGCTAATTCCTACCCTCTGATGAGAAGGAAAGTATTTCTTCGAAACTCGGTGGATTAAGGACTATCCATTTATCTAGTGTTTCCTTTTCTGATTAAATATGTTTTTAACTCTTTTTCAAAGTGTTTTTTAACATGTTTTATTAACCGTTTGCTCATATTATAAGCTCTATTTCCTATTTGGTTTTATCGAGCTTTTACATCTGGCTGAGATAATTTTATAAATATTAACTCGTTAATATTTATAAAATACTTTAATTTTACCATCTTGGATCATTTTGGTAAATTTAATTGTAATTTTTATTTTATATATATATATATATATATATATATATATATATATGCATATATATATACACACACACACACACATATATATATATATATATCAAAGAATTTTAATTAATAGTATATATGTGTATGTTGTGCGCGTGTATGTATAATCGGTTTCATGCTGAGACAGTTTTAATAGGATATCTTGGCTAAGAGAGCTTAATAAGATACGTAGCAAGGTAGTAAATAATAATTTAAAAAAAACTGAAACCAACAATTTTACATCCATTTTATTACAATTTATTTCGTATAAATGCATATATATGCGTATGTGTGTATAATATATATGAACTGCTTTGTTATTTAAAGGATCGTTTTGCTAATAAGCCACTGAATTTCACCGATGTTGGCATTGCTGCATTCCCGTTTCGAAAGAATAGAATTTTTGTTGTTGTTTTTTTTTCTTTTAGTTTGATAAGAATTTGTATTTAGTAAGAGATTTTCACAGGACGTTCCTGAAAACAGTCTTTTGTTGAGAAAGTGTATACGGTTTGTGTTTTTATTCGGAAAGGGATAATTTCTGGTGTTAGATCGGGGGTAGTTACAGAACTAACGCCTCTTATTTTTTTAGACTTAATGACGGTTGTGCATGGGTGTCCGAGGCGCAGTTTCTCATACAAGAGTAGTTGCAAAGGTAAAATCTGCTATTTTTTTTTTTTTTTACTGAAAAAGTTGAGAAACTAGGAAAACATGAGCGTTACCATTAAAGCGTACGATCTTTTGTTCTGCAAAATGTACTTTCCTACGTAGTCACTTCTATCCTCGATGCACACTTGCCAGGAATTCAACGACGCATATCTGCTTCTGACGCACATCCATGACAGGGGTTACTGTTCAAAAGTCTTATACCGTCAATATCTACAACAGAAAAATGGAACTTTCGGGTCATGAATGCATAAGTTCAGCCATTAACTCAATGCAATTTGAAATCTCTTCTGATCAACACGGAATAAAAATAGGAGTCATTACTTTTGGAAAACCCTGTTTGTATAAAATATCATTCTATATTTGTGTATATTGGTGTTGACATAACACAAGCGAGAAGCTTACGTAGAAAAAAAAACACTCTCTTGATGTTCTACAAGGATCAATGTGTAATATAATCTCTGTCTTTGATCAAAGCAGAAGAAATGCATCTAAACTAAGGCAGTTTTTTTTTTTTTAGTTTTGTCCAACTTCAGAGCGCGTTTACTGAATTTTATCTGAATCTCACCCCTGATGCAATTCTTTACCTATATAATAGCCAGGTACGGCCAACAATGGACTGCTGTTGCCACATCTGGGCAGGAGTTGCTAGAAACAGCTTATCCTGCCTTGACAAAGTAAAAAATAGACTCCATAACTTAGTGAGGGATGTTCTTTTCTCTTCCTTGCAACCTCTTTCGCACAGAAGAGACGTTGCGAGGTAGTCGGCTTTCTCGTTAGTTTCATGGCAAGTGCTCAGCTGAGCTTCAATCTATGGTCCCCCCTCGCTAAACTCTCACGAAAAACACTCCTCTAGCCAAAACCACTATCAACAATTTCCCACACTCTTTATCTGTGCCTAAACCTAAATGTAGATTCCATGAATAAAACTTCTTTCTTAGAACTGCACGCCTGTAGAACTCTCTTCCAATTGCCTGCTTTCCAGCCGACTACAATATGATTGTCTTCAAGTCCAACGTAAACAAGTTCTTAATGAGAAGTAATATAATTTACAAGATTCCCACTACTTATGTTTAGTACGCTGTAATTACATTGGCTAATGTATAGTCATTGACCTTTATCCTCGAGTGGCATCCGTGCTTTGATAAGTGGTTAATCCTGTGTAAAAAAAAAAAAAAATTAAAACCGATATCTTATCTAACTGTTCTCTCGCGAAGATTGAGGGTAAATAGGAACAACGAAATAAAACAGAGGAAATGTTGGACACTTAATAAATTGATGTTGGAAAACCCATTCTAACTATCTGGCTAAAATAGATAATTGATAAGAAGACACACTCCCTTAATTGCATGAAAAACATTTGATTGTATGTTTGTCTTATGTAGTATGAAGTATCCTTCAGAACCCAAGCCCTAAACATTCAGCAATGAACCAGTATTTTATTAATTATATTTTTACCCATGACACAAAGAAATCTAATTACGTTAATTAATGATAATGTTGGGCGCAACGCATTTGATGGCCGACCGATATGCGGACCGCTCCCTTAAAAACAGACTCACTCAAAACGCATATATCTTCATAAGACGGGAAAGGCATACATACGACGCGCGTTCCAAAAGTAATGCCTCATATTTTTTTATTCTACCCGAATGGATTAGAAAAGATTGCAAATTACATTGCCATTGATGACTGAACTTATGCATTTATAACCCGAAAGTTTCATCTCTCTGTTGCAGATATTGACAGTGTGCAATATCTGTCATGAACGTGCGTCAGATGCAGGATAGCGTCATCAAAATGCATTGATAATGGTGTTTTCGATGTAAAAAAAAAAAATTCTAGGACACAATAGGTTGCTCGTTTTAATGGTACAGCTCCCATCTCCGTAGCCGTTCAACATTTATTTTGAAACGATACCCGTATTTATATTTTATTTTTTTCAGATATCCACTGTTCCTATACCGGGAAATGATGGATAATCTTTGAAAATATAACTCTCTTAATTCAAAGCGTATAGTATTCAAAAGTTACACAATCTCTAACTGCACTTCCTTTGTCAGGGTCACAGTTATGCTTTGGGTAAAGACGTATGTTATGTCCAATAGAACATTCGGCAATGTGATTATCTATTTTGTGGCACGTCTCGAGTACCAGTAGTAATTAGTAGGACGATGACAAGAGAATATTCTTTTCATTATTTTGACTCGAGTATATATCAGTTTATATCTTATATGTTTTCAGATAGAGTTATGTGGTTCTCGATTAGCTGTGTCTAACAATGCCGGATATATACTCGAGTCAAAACAATGAAAAGAATATTCTCTTGTCATAGTCCTAGTCATTAGATATCACATTTAGAGAGTGGGTCAACATGATCAATTATTTATGTTTACTAAGGTACACGGTTGCAATCTATACATGAGTATACAATAAAATACGATGGGCATACAATAAAAAAATATTTATGAGAAATATTAAGAGAAGATACTCAACCCAAGGAATGGTTTCACTTTGAAATAATAATGTTAATTCCGATACAAGTAATGATGTTGTTTTTATGGTAATTTACACGTTTCAAAAGTAACTATAATCCAAGATGCTCTTCCCGTTAAGTCCATATATATATTTTTTTATTGTTTTTTTTTTTTTTTCAATATTGAAACAGATTAGCCTTTTAAAACGGACGGGTGTGTGATCAACTGCAAATGACAAAAATATCCATATTTATTCTACTAGATTAAATAAGGTGGTTAGTTGTGTTTCTATGATTGTAAGGAACAGATGGACCTTTGGCTCAAAGCTGATTGGCTGTTTGTGCTTGCTCGGACTCATAGTATTATTCGGTCAGAACCGCAATTAGGAGATTAAATATTTCTATGACCAGATGGGCCTCCAAAACTGGTCCAACAATCTGCGACTGTGGAAAGGATGTCCACACGATGCAACAGTGCAACACCACTTTGTCTGTCCGCTAATGCCTAGCCGTTGAAATGTGCACATTACAACAATAACGCAAAAGACTGTGTAAAAATGGGGGGAAATTATTCTGATAGCATGCCTCAAAGAAAAGCCAAAAAACAAAAAAAGAGTTATTTGGCCGGATTGCAGTTCTATCGTTTAGTTGAGAAATATCATTAAAACATTCAAAAATGAAACATCCTTGCTTGTTTAGAACTAGAGTTTTGTTTTATTTTGAGTGGATAAACCATCATGTGCAGCACTAGCCAAGACCACAAGATTGACACTAAGACACTGGACATATTCATTCAGGTGCGGACAAAAACACAAAAACACAAAAACAACGCGCATACAACCACGGGTTGTGCAGCTAAAAAACACACGTCAATAAAGAACACCGAAAACCTATAATACATTGATATATTGAACGTTGGGTATGGCTAACCACATATGGCGGGAAAAAAATCATATAAGTAGAAATTTAGAGATAGAGAATAGTTAAAAGTTAGTATAATATTTATTTTCTACTATTATATAAAAGTCACTATGTGTGTACGAGTTCCTTTCTCATAGATTCCGAAATAGTTGAGCCTCTCTTTTGCAAATTTCGCACAAAGGTCATCTATATATGTACCAGCGTTCTAAGATATGTTTTGTACAGAAATAGTTTCAAAAATCGAAAAAAGCTGATTAAAAAAAAAAACTTTATTCTCTTATAAAAAAAAATATTATTACAGGGGAATATTTAATCTTACACAGGTGTAACATTAGCCCGCGTAACGTAAAAGCTAACATGATATCGTAAAGAAACACCGAAGGAATTATATATAGGACATAATCATTATTATTAATTTTATTTTATTTATTTTATTTTATCTATATATGGTTCGTAACGAACAGCGCCGAGTCACAAAAAAAAGTCCGAAATAAGGGGTTTTGGGCCGTTTCGTTGATTTGTCAAAAAAGTTATCTGCTATGTCAACGGAATTTAGCACTCTCTGTATACAGTCGCGGTAACATATTTCGCACACGGAAAGGACTTGTGGTGCTATGGATAACGCGGCTGACTACAGATCAGAAGATTCCAGGGTCGAATCCTGGCAAGTTCGTAATAATTTTAACTATTTTATCCAATGTTTACTCATTATCCTTACCCTTAGGGTATTTTTTGTTTTTTCAGTGATTTTGTTTTGTGCATATGGGAATTTCCCATACTCCGAGTTCACAAGGTAAGCCTTGATGGTAAGACGATATTGAGTGTACTCGATTTTGTGTTTGACTTAGCGTTGTATGTGCCGACGCGGTGCAATCACTAGTTATTGATAATACTTAAGGTTACTATATATATATATATATATATATATATATATATATATATATATATATATATATAGTAATAAGTATGGAATTTTGCCGGTAAGTAGTAAGACTATACATGTAAAAACATAAATAGGTTTACGGCTCCTATAATTCGTATTCAGATTGTCCGGTTAAAGCATTTAGAAAAAGTCAGTTCTATGCTAAACTTTGCTAGAGGTTTAAAGTTCAATCCTCGTTGCGGGTGATATTCAGAACGCTATTGCGAATTATATAATCATCATTAATCAGAGTTGAGTGGCCCTTCCGGTGGGGAATTAGAATACGCTGTCTGCCCCCCTGCAGAGGATAAAAGTCCCTAAAAGTGGGTCCTGGATATGACCTTAAACTATATCCAGTGGTGAGGCCCCAGCTTGTGGGCTTTGGGAAGTGTGGAGCCACCCTTTAATTACCATTGCTCCCAGGTCCACTCTGACCCGGAATGGTAGTACCTGTTAGGGTCCCAACTAGTGGTTAAATAGAAACCGACGTGAAAACAACAAATATATTCTATTAAAAGAATTGTTGGATTTGGCATTAAATAATCCGAAAAGGGTTGATATGCCGTAAAACAACCAACCAACCCACCAACCAACCAAATCAGAGTTGGGTTTTAAATCCGCGCAGATTCCTAAGATAAATAGAAAGATTCTTAAGTAAGGTCGGAGGTTAGATCGAGCAAAAAGCTGTGAAAATACAATTTAAGATGATAGCAGGTATTTTAATAATCAAAATATTTCAAATTATCTCATTTCAAAGATAAAAAATAATGTGTGTTTTTTTTTAAATTTTTAGAAACTTATAGACGGAATAATATTTAAACCTAGTGAGTTCAATTTCTAGTGAAAGAATGTAGATAAAATTGATTACTATAAGATACATGCCAGCATTTGAATTGCCCGAGAATGAATGAAAAGAAATATGTTCCCTCATCAGCTCGTTTTTATATTCGAATTTTCAACTTATAAATAAAGCAAGCTAACATAAAATGTTCATAAAATGTTCATTTCCTCGAATGTCTTGTATCAATTAAGATGCCGAGATAGAAATGTATGACTCATTAAAAAAAATTGATAATAAACTTACCTGTACAATTCTTCGTTACCTTCTTCTAAAAAAAATGTGTTCAAGATATTGGTATAGGGCTTTGTTTATAATTACAATAGGTGTAACATGGCCATGTGCCGTTAAAAGTAACAACAAATTATCACATAGGTTTGTCATTTAGCGCACTTTAGTGTCGTCTTTGTGAACGAGTTTTTGTACATCTGTCATAATTAACCACGCTGTAGAACCGAAGTAACGGTGAAACACCATACATAGAAAAAACATTTTAATAGATAAATATAAAAAATATGTGTAAATATACATATACAGACACATATATATGTGTGCGTATATATATATGTGTGTATATATATATACACATGTGTGTATATATATATATACAAGGTGACCCCCCAAAAAACGTGCCTCAACTCTAATAAGGCCTCGTTTCGTAGTGTTTTGTTTGAATGAAATGAAACTTTGGTCATAACTAATTTATTATATTCAAAACATCACATCAAAACACTAGGGTCTTTGGCCGTTTTTCTCCGTTGACTGTAAAATGCTCTGAAAAACAATTGAATGTCCTCTGTTTTTTTGGAGTAATCCTATATATATATATATATATATATATATATATATATATATATATATATATATATATATATATATATATATATATATATACGTTTTTCAGGTTGATTAAAAAGAAAATAGCAATCGTAGACACACAAATAAAGTAAGATGTTTTCCTGGTGTTTTTCTATCAATCTATGCCTATTTGAACTGATATTTACCGGTTAGTTTTGGCAAGAATTTAATAAGTTGTGACACGCATATTTGTTTATCCGTTCGATTAAAAGAAGAAAAAAATCAATTCTTGTCAGAAAATGTTCGAAAAGAGAATAGCAAAAAAAAAAAAATAATGCAAAAATATGTAATTTGAAAAGAGGGAATATAGGACGTTGGAGAGAAAGAAATAATTTATGAGTTTTGATCTGCAAAAACAAACAAATTGGG
This sequence comes from Euprymna scolopes, assembly GCF_053919585.1. Lineage (NCBI taxonomy): Eukaryota > Metazoa > Mollusca > Cephalopoda > Sepiida > Sepiolidae > Euprymna > Euprymna scolopes. The sequence goes on from NC_136514.1 coordinate 42,271,826, forward strand.
AGATACAGATATAAAGTCGGAAAGATAAAAAAAAAAAGAATTATCATGTTACCTTTTAAATGTGATTTTGAAAAGCAAAAATGATGAAAGAAATTTGAGTTAGTATGACGAGGAATTAACAGGAGGAATCTATTAGCGAAGGAAATGGAAACGAAAAATAGAATGAAATAAAGATGATAACTAGTAAAAGCAAAGATGAAAAAGAAAGACAATAAAGATAAAAAAAGAATAAAGAAGGAAAACAAGAGAGACAGGAGAAGGTATGGAAGCAAAGATACTATTGAAAAAACACATAATAGAAAGACTGAAACTTGAAAAAAATAGAAAGAGAGAAAATTGATAATATAGACAATAAAGCGAATGATTAGTAAGAAAAATAAGCTTAAAAATAGTTCAAATGATAAAAAACAAATACACAAAATAAAAAAGAAAATAATAGAAACAAAGATGGAGGACAAAACTATAGCTTTTTGAAATCAATGGAAGAAGAAAGAAAAAAATGAGGAAAATGAACACAATGTAAGAAAATAATCTATATATATATATATCTACAAAAGTAAAATTTTCTGTCTGTGTGTGTGTGTCTGTTTGTATACATTTTCATACCAAATAACTCCGTGAATTTTCAGTCTACAGACTCGAGATTTGACATAAGGGGTACTGAGATTTGGGGAAATCTTTTTAATCGGTTTTAGGCCACAAATTTGGCTGTCAAGGGGTAAAAGTTCAACGATTTTACCTTTGAAAACTCTACCAAACTCCTCCGCAAATTTCGGGTCTAAACACTTGAAATTTTAAATGTAGATTACCTGGACATGAGTTATACTTTATATATATATATATATATATATATATATATATATATATATATATATATATATGTACATATGCACATAAAGTTATGAACAGTACATAATGCCCTAGCAAAGCCGGGCTGAACTCTAGTATATATATATATATATATATATATATATATATATATATATATATATATATATACATGCACATGAAGTTATGAACAGTACGTAGGGCCCGAGCAAAGCCGGACTGAACTGCGAATTAAAATAAGCAAACGGAGGGTAACAAGAAAATAACAATAAAAACGAGACCATCCACCCAGCGCGGCCGCAGCTGAGATTGAACTCACTATATGAGTTTGTAGTGAAATTCAAATCTTGTCGGTAGCTGAATACTTGATGTTTCGCCAGGACTATCAAGGGTATTTTTTATCGTGACGCCATCAGTAGATGGGTTGCCTACCACCCCTTAAGAGAGGTCCATCTACCCCCGCGAGAAGGATAGACCGCGCCAGTTTCTCTACCTGGTAGTTTACCTAGCGGTACATATAACGCAGCTCTTCGCCTCGCCTCGCCTCGCATCGTCTCAACAAATGGTCACCCATCTAGTGCTGCCTAGGCTCAACACCTTGCTTAACCTCAGTGATCTGGCGTGAACCGGTGTGTCAACGTGATCGTGTTGTATATGAAAAACAAGGCAAAAATTTGAATGAATTTTGAAAAGCAAAAATGATGAAATAAATTTGAATTAGTATGACGAAGATTTAACGAAAGAATTTATTTAAGCAGGAAATAGAAGCGAAAAAATAAATGAAATAAGGATGATAAATAGTAAAAGCAAAAATGGAAAGGAATGAAAATAAAGACGAAAAGAATAAAGAAAACAAAACAAGAAAGAGAAGAGAAGAACAGAATGAAAACAAATAAGTCAATAAGAACGAAAGTCATCGAAAGACTGAAACTTGAAAGGATGGATAATGAAGAGAATGGTTAGTAGGAAAATAAAGTTAAAGAAAACAAGTGAAGCATGCATTGTTCCCCGTGAATGCACAGCGAATGAGGCATAAAAAATGACTAAGTTCAGCACCATGTAAACTGCTAAATTTATATACACAAAAAAATTTGGAAGAATACGGTAAAACAGTCAAAAAAAGTGAGTGTTTTTATTATCCCTAAAAAAGACTCCTGGGCACTCCCAAAGTTATCGCGAAGTATAGACAAACAAAATTATATAAAAAATCAGTTACAACTTTTCAAAACGTTTTATATAAATCCAACACACCATTTTTTTTTTTTTTAATGAGCGTAAAGTGTAAATTTTAGCAATTTTAACCCGAAAGTCACCCCTAAGGCGTGGGGGGGGCAACCAGTGTTCTCCCGGAAAATCCATTCTGTTACCTTTTTACTCATATCATGTTTAATGTTTGTGCAAAATGTAAAAAAAAAAATGCAAGGCGTAGTTATAGAGAAATTGCGGACAGACCAGCGAACGAACGGACAAGAGTGAATTTACAGGTCCGCCCTCCTATTTTCGGGGGAGCAAAAAAAAAAACAAAATAAAGACATGAAAGAAGGGTTAGAATACAGGGTGACCGAAAAAACAAAACAAAAGCTAAATTGTTTTTATATAAGCAGTAATATGTTGTTACACAGTCATGAGCATGTTTCGATCAGATTGCTACTATAAACTAGAGACCTCTTCAGGCGATACAGCTTATACGAAAGCAAAGGTATTGAGCACTCTTGTATTAACCTCGTTACACTTCACTGGTTACTTTACCTCTGGAAAACAATAACCTCAGATTATATATACAGGGTGACCCAAAAAAAAACAAAGAAAACAAAAGCTAAATGGAGGCCATCTAGAACATATGCTGTAGAACGGAGTAAAAAATAAAAAAAAGGCCAAAGACCCTAGTGTTTTGATGTGATGTTTTGAATATAATAAACTAGTTATGACCAAAGTTTCATTTCATTCGGACAAAAACACTAAGAAACGGGGCCTAATTAGAGTCGGGGCCCGTTTTTTTTGGGGGGGGGAGGATGTAGAATGGAAAATTATATGAAAATGGAAACAAGAAGTAACGGAAAACAAAAAAAAAATTGAAGGATTAAATAAGACAGAGAAGCGAACAAAATGAAAAAAAGAAGAGGATAAATGTTAAAACAAGAATAAAAATCACAAAATGAAGTAAAAAAAAAAACGATGCGGTAAATGACGTAATAAAAAAAACGAAAAAACAAAGGAGAGCAAAATAACTGCATAAATTAATAATAGAAATAAAAAAAAATAATATTTTTTAAATCAGAATTTGGAAAGAAATTTACGCACAACATTTGAATTAATATAACGAAAAATAAATGAACGAATTTATCAAATAAGTAAGGAAATGCAAATGAAAAATAAAATGAAAGACAATTAATAAATAAGAAAACTAAAAATGTAAAGAAAGGAAATCAGAATAAAAACACAAAAAAATGAAAAAAAAAAGAAATAAACAATATCAAAATCAATCCATAAATAAATATAGAGTAGAAAGAGAGAAAAATTGACAATAAAAAGAATAATTAGTAGAAAAACAAGGTTCAAATAGTCCAAATGAAAAAAAAATAATGATTAAAGAGAACGGACACATGCACAAAATAATAAGGAAATAATGAAAACGAAGAATGGAGCATAAAACTATAATTGTTTTAAATTAAAGAAAAAAAGAGAATAAGTAAACTGGATAAAATGTAAGAAAATAATTACAAAGAAGAATACAGAGGGTAACAAAAATACTATATTAATAGTATTTTTTTTCGCCTCGTTTTAAAACGAGACGAAAAACTTGAATGAAACAGAAGAAAACTGAGAGAAAATACAAAATAAAAACATGCAAGCAAGAAGAGAATATGAGAAAAAAATATATGAAACTGCAAACAAGAAGCGAAGAAAAACAGACGAACTAAATAAGACAGAAATGGAAAACAACAAAAACAAAACAGCACAAAAGTGTAAAAGGGAATTAATAAACTTGGGCAATAAATGAATATATGTGACGTAATCCCTCATTGGGGAGCTTTAGATCCCCCAGAGGCCCGGGGAGGGCCGAATAGCTATGCTAAGATAGCTTTTGACCGATCACGGGTAACGGCAGGTACCTCGGTAATTTAGAGTGGATAAATGTAGATATATTTTAATTCATTTTCGAAATAGACATATTTGCTTTTTGGTTGGGAAAAACCTGAGATATTTTGTTATTTGGGAAAACTCAACAACATGAAATGTGAGGAGGTTAGAAGACATATTCTACTGGTTGAGTGATGGGTGACGACCTCAAGGTTATGGGACTTTAATCTTGAACTGTATATCAGATCGTTGGGGTTTAGTGTGATTTGATTGGCTGGGGAGACTCCCCCCCCACGCACATCGGGTCGATACGCTAAAAAATTAGTCAGATTGCGTGTTGATTTCAGAGAGAACAGATCGTATATAAACCGCCGTTCCCTGGAGAGGGGACCCCTCCACCTTCCTCATCCAATCGTCTGTCGCTGTCTGTGAAGAGATTTGAGACTTAAAAAAAAACTTACAAAAATCTGATTGATACTTGTAAAAACATTTGTACATAACTTTGTGAAATTAAGCTTCAGTAGACTAGATACAAGTTTTTGATGTATTTCTGCCTGCGTGAGTTTGTTATTCGTTTTCAGCATACCAGAAAAGACACAATAAAAAACAAGATCTCGATAGAAAAGACACAATAAAAAACGAAGACCTGATAGAAAGTACACAATAAAATACAAGAACGTGATAGAAAAGACGCAATAAAAAATAAGAACGTGATAGAAAAGACACAATAAAATAACAAGGACCTGATAGAAAGGACACAATAAAATACAAGAACGTGATAGAAAAGACACAATAAAGAACAAGATCTCGATAGAAAGGACACAATAAAAAAATAAGGACCTGATAGAAAGGACACAATAAAATACAAGAACGTGATAGAAAAGACACAATAAAGAACAAGATCTCGATAGAAAGGACACAATAAAAAAATAAAGACCTGATAGAAAGAACATAATAAAATACAAGAACGTGATAGAAAAGACACAATAAAAAAACAAGAACGTGATAGAAAAGACACAATAAAATAAACAAGTACCTAAAAGGAAGCACAAAAACCAAGATCTCGATAGAAAAGGCACAATAAAAAACGAAGACCTGATAGAAAGGACACAATAAAAATAACATGATCGCGATAGAAAAGACACGATATAAAACAAGAACTTGATAGGAAATACACAATAAAAAACGAGGACCTGATAGAAAGAACACAATAAAAAACAATAAATTGATTGAAACGACACAATGAAATAAACATGGACCTGAAAGGAAGGAGAGAGAAAAAACACGGTCTTAATAGAAAGGACACAATAAAAATAACAAGTAACTGATTGAAAAGAAAAAAAAAGAAAAGAAACAAGGACCTGAAAGGAAGGACACAATAAAAAAACAAGATCTTGATAGAAAGGACACAATAAAATAAACAAGAAATTGATAGAAAGGACACAATAAAAAAACAAGACCTTTATAGAAAGAACACAATAAAATAAACAAGAAATTGATAGAAAGGACACAATAAAAACAAGGATCTGATAAAAAAGACACAATAAAAACTAGATTTGCATAGAAAAGACACAATAAAAAAACAAGGACCTGGAAGGAAGGAAGGACAGTATTAAAAAAAACAACAAGATATTGATAGAAAAGACACAATGAAAAGAGAAGGACATGTCAGGTAGAACACAATAAACAATAAAATAACGAAATATAAGAGGAAACATTGTATAAACGAAAACAAGAAACAAAAATAAACCGGAAAACAATTTAAAAAACTAAATAAAACATAGAAAAGATAGAAAAACCAATGAAAAAGAAAAGGCGAAAGAGGGCAAGTGTTTAAAAAAGAATTAAATGTAAAAATATAGGTAATAAATTAATAATAACGAATGATGCGGTACATCATGCAATGAAGGATGGCAACAACGAACGGAAGAAAAAATAATACAGCGATTGATAAAACTAATACTAGAAAGAAATTGATTGAACAAAGCGGAAAGAAAGAAAAGTAAATCAAAAATTATAAAAAAGGATAAATGTTTAAAAGAGAAAAAAAAATAAGGCAATACACAAATATGAATAAATAATGTTGTAAATCATGTGATAATGATGTAATAATGATGTCATAATGAAAGCGAAAAACGAAAGGAAGAAAAATAATAAAGTGACTGAATGAACAAATGCTAGAAAGAAATTGATTGAAGAAATTGGAAAGAAAGAAAAGACGAAGACGAAACAGTTAAATTAATAAGAAAATAAAAACGATTGAAAAGTTAGTAAAAAACTTGAACATGTATCAATATGAACAGAACTTTGGAAAGAAAAAAAAACAACCTAAAAAAAAAAGAAAACTCATTAAATAAAGAAACTGGATGAAGTCGGTCGAAAAAGAATTTCCACGTAGAAATTATCAGATCAGAAAAAAATGATTTCTGTGAAGAATTTGATAATATATTACCTAGCAGTTAGATTATGAAAGAGACCAAAAAATTGATGGGTTCTTAATTTGCTGCGTATTACGTCATGGAGATAGATCCAATTCGTGTGTACATCTAAGGAGTGATGCGATCTTTTGTGTAAGACAAGAAGCGCTCACGGCGATAATATCAGCCATGTTTGTTTGACAAAAAGAGATTCGAAATTAGTTTACTATATTATCAACGGCCATTTTTTTTTTTTAGAATTTTACATATGGAACAGATCACTTAATTCTATAGATATTGAAATAATTAATTAACTTTCACTATGTAAGCCCCTTTTTATTTCTTTCTCTCTCTCTCTCTTTCTCTCTCTCCCTCTCTCTCTCTCTCTCTCTCTCTATATATATATATATATATATGTATATATATATATATATATCCTTTTCTAATTATCTATTCCTCTATATATTTAGAGAATCGATGCATCCGTTCAGTCTCAAAAGATAATGGAGAGCTCTGTGAAAGAAGCTGCACATGTAATTGTGAGGCATGAATCGCGCAATCTGCAACACTACTAATCCTGAATCGGCATTGCTTGAATCCAGTGGCAAGGACGCCAAAGATTAACTGGAAACAATTCCGAGATAAGTAGACAGCACATACGTCACTAGGAATTCCCTAATGATCACCCATATTAGTACTGACCAGGCACAACATTGCTTAACTTTAGTATTCTGATGGGAACCGGTGTGTCAACGTGATCATGCCGTGTTTAGAGAAGGAAATATAGAATATGCATATACACAAAATATATAAAAGCAATCAAACATTAAATATACATAAAACAAAAGCTCTTTACGCAGAATAAAAGTGCTCATGCGTGCATGTCCTTATAAAGTTTATAACAGAGGTGTACGTAGTTCTGTCCTAAAAATTCTTTAGTTTCTGTACAAGAATTCTTATATTATGAGCTGCTCAATAATCCTTCTAACACATCTGATAGAAGTATGTTTAGATCAGATAAGTTGGAACTGATCAAATTTTCTGATGAAATGAGCATATAAATAGAAGCCATTAAACTTACGATAAAACACTATTACTCTACGGTTAATTCTGATATATATATATATATATATATATATATATATATATACATATATATATATATATATATATTTTGTGTGTGTGTGTGTGTGTGTATTTGTCTGTGTGTGTGTGTGAATAAAAAATCAATACGAAAAATATATGAATGTTTATATTTTTTCTGTATTTATTTCCTGTGTGTTGACGTGTAGGAATACAAAAAGTCTTTTGAAAAAAAAACAAGCAAGTTTCCTTCAAAAGAGCATAATTTTTGACCGATCCTTCGATATTTCTCGGTGTTAATGATAGAAATCATGAGTGTGCGGACAGAGTTAGCAACAGGGGGAGCACGGGTATAGCCATAAAGATAAAGGTCTATTTGAATATGACCCTTCCAGCAACTTGTGTGGCCTCTATTCAAAACTAAGTTATTCATAACACTTTGAATTGGACACCCACGCATCCCACGAACATGCTCGTATATATATATATATATATATATATATATATATATGTGTGTGTGTGTGTGTGTGTGTGTGTCTGTATTAGATATATTACTATGTATGTATATATATATATATATATATATATATATATATATAGTAGAAAATCATCATATCCTTAAATTCCTTGATATTACGCTAAACAATACGCTTGCTGAACTAAGATTCCTAGTCTTTAAAAAGATTAATAATAAACAATGATGTTAAAGTTCTGAACATTTTAGATGATGATTGATTGTTTATATTACTTGTATTGATCGAACTATAGTTCTCGTCTTGAGTATTATTTCTGCAATGTTTCATTCGGATTGTCATTCGACCGTCCTCAAGCATGTTTATTGCTGTTGGAAAAGAAACGCGGAAAAGTTACTGGCTCCGTAAATATTCACTCATTCTTTGAGTTAGTCTCTATTTTATGGTTATTGTTTCGTATTTGTAAAAATCGGTTGACACAGGGGAGGCAACTCTAATAAAGACCGACAGGAGATTATTTTCCTTCCATCGCCTACATTTTAAGGGTGTATAATGTTGTTGTTTTTTCAACAATCAGAGGTTTCCAAATGCTACTAATTTCAAGGATTTGTCTGCTTAGTAATTTTTTTTTTTTACAATATATGCTGCATCTATGAGTTTCCTGACTCTTCCCCTTGCATTCCTGTCAAATATTTTGTTGTCGTTCCACAACAGGGAGTGTTTTTCTTTCAATATGTTTCATTCTTTTTCTTTCAATATATTTCATTCTTTTTCTTTCAATATGTTTCATTCTTTTTCTTTCAATATGTTTCATTCTTTTTCTTTCAATATGTTTCAGTCTTTTTCTTTCAATATGTTTCATTATTTTTCTTTCAATATGTTTCAGTCTTTTTCTTTCAATATGTTTCATTCTTTTTCTTTCAATATGTTTCATTCTTTTTCTTTCAATATGTTTCATTCTTTTTCTTTCAATATGTTTCAGTTCTTTTTTTTAATACGTTTCATAATTTTTCTTTCAATATGTTTCATTCTTTTTCTTTCAATGTGTTTCAGTTTTTTCTTTCAATATGCTTAATTCTTTTTCTTTCAATATGCTTATTCTTTTTCTTTCATTATGTTTCAGTTTTTTCTTTCAATATGTTTCAGTCTTTTTCTTTCAATATGTTTCATTCTTTTTCTTTCAATATGTTTCATTCTTTTTCTTTCAATATGTTTCATTCTTTTTCTTTCAATGTTTAATTCTTTTTCTTTCAATATGTTTCATTTTTTTCTTTCAATATGCTTAATTCTTTTTCTTTCAATATGCTTATTCTTTTTCTTTCATTATGTTTCATTCTTTTTCTTTCAATATGTTTCATTCTTTTCTTTCAATATGTTTCATTCTTTTTCTTTCAATATGTTTCATTCTTTTTCTTTCAATATGTTTCATTCTTTTTCTTTCAATATGTTTCATTCTTTTTCTTTCAATATGCTTAATTCTTTTTCTCTCAATATGTTTAATTTTTTTTCTTTCAATATGTTTCATTCTTTTTCTTTCAATATGTTTCATTTTTTTCTTTCAATATGTTTCATTCTTTTTCTTTCAATATGCTTCATTCTTTTTCTTTCAATATGTTTCATTCTTTTTCTTTCAATATGTTTCATTCTTTTTCTTCCAATATGTTTCATTCTTTTTCTTTCAATATGTTTCATTTTTTTTCTTTCAGTATGTTTCATTCTTTTTCTTTCAATATGTTTCATTCTTTTTCTTTCAGTATGTTTATTCTTTTTCTTTCAATATGCTTATTCTTTTTCTTTCAATATGTTTCATTCTTTTTCTTTCAGTATGTTTCAGTCTTTTTCATTCAATATGTTTCATTTTTTTTCTTTCAGTATGTTTCATTCTTTTTCTTTCAATATGTTTCATTCTTTTTCTTTCAGTATGTTTCAGTCTTTTTCTTTCAATATGTTTCATTCTTTTTCTTTCAATATGTTTCATTCTTTTTCTTTCAATATGTTTCAGTTTTTTTCTTTCAATATGTTTCAGTTTTTTCTTTCAATATGTTTCATTCTTTTTCTTTCAATGTTTCATTCTTTTTCTTTCAATGTTTCATTCTTTTTCTTTCAATATGTTTCATTCTTTTTCTTTCAATATGTTTCATTCTTTTTCTTTCAATATGTTTCATTCTTTTTCTTTCAATATGTTTCATTCTTTTTCTTTCAATATGTTTCATTCTTTTTCTTTCAATATGTTTCAGTTTTTTTTCTTTCAATATGTTTCAGTTTTTTCTTTCAATATGTTTCATTCTTTTTCTTTCAATGTTTCATTCTTTTTCTTTCAATATGTTTCATTCTTTTTCTTTCAATATGTTTCATTTTTTTTCTTTCAGTATGTTTCATTCTTTTTCTTTCAATATGTTTCATTCTTTTTCTTTCAGTATGTTTATTCTTTTTCTTTCAATATGCTTATACTTTTTCTTTCAATATGTTTCATTCTTTTTCTTTCAGTATGTTTCAGTCTTTTTCATTCAATATGTTTCATTTTTTTTCTTTCAGTATGTTTCATTCTTTTTCTTTCAATATGTTTCATTCTTTTTCTTTCAGTATGTTTCATTCTTTTTGTTTCAATATGTTTCATTCTTTTTCTTTCAATATGTTTCAGTTTTTTCTTTCAATATGTTTCAGTTTTTTTTCTTTCAATATGTTTAAGTTTTTTTTCTTTCAATATGTTTCATTCTTTTTCTTTCAATATGTTTCATTCTTTTTCTTTCAATGTTTCATTCTTTTTCTTTCAATATGTTTCATTCTTTTTCTTTCAATATGTTTCATTCTTTTTCTTTCAATGTTACATTCTTTTTCTTTCAACATGTTTCAGTTTTTTCTTTCAATATGTTTCATTCTTTTTCTTTCAATGTTTCATTCTTTTTCTTTCAATATGTTTCATTCTTTTTCTTTCAATATGTTTCATTCTTTTTCTTTCAATATGTTTCATTCTTTTTCTTTCAATATGTTTCATTCTTTTTCTTTCAATATGTTTCATTTTTTTTCTTTCAATGTTTCATTCTTTTTCTTTCAATATGTTTCATTCTTTTTCTTTCAATATGTTTCATTCTTTTTCTTTCAACATGTTTCAGTTTTTTTTCTTTCAATATGTTTCAGTTTTTTCTTTCAATATGTTTCATTCTTTTTCTTTCAATGTTTCATTCTTTTTCTTTCAATATGTTTCATTCTTTTTCTTTCAATATGTTTCATTCTTTTTCTTTCAATATGTTTCATTCTTTTTCTTTCAATATGTTTCATTCTTTTTCTTTCAATATGTTTCAGTTTTTTTTCTTTCAATATGTTTCAGTTTTTTCTTTCAATATGTTTCATTCTTTTTCTTTCAATGTTTCATTCTTTTTCTTTCAATATGTTTCATTCTTTTTCTTTCAATATGTTTCATTCTTTTTCTTTCATTATGTTTCATTCTTTTTCTTTCAATATGTTTCATTCTTTTTCTTTCAATATGTTTCATTCTTTTTCTTTCAATATGTTTCATTCTTTTTCTTTCAGTATGTTTCAGTCTTTTTCTTTCAATATGTTTCATTCTTTTTCTTTCAATATGTTTCAGTTTTTTTTCTTTCAATATGTTTCATTCTTTTTCTTTCAATATGTTTCATTCTTTTTCTTTCAATATGTTTCATTATTTTTCTTTCAATATGTTTCATTCTTTTTCTTTCAATATGTGTCATTCTTTTTCTTTCAATATGTTTCATTCTTTTTCTTTCAATATGTTTCATTCTTTTTCTTTCAATATGTTTCATTCTTTTTCTTTCAATATGTTTCATTCTTTTTCTTTCAATATGCTTAATTATTTTTCTTTCAATATGCTTTATTCTTTTTCTTTCAATATGTTTCATCTTTTTCTTTCAATATGTTTCATTCTTTTTCTTTCAATATGTTTCATTCTTTTTCTTTCAATATGCTTAATTCTTTTTCTTTCAATATGTTTCATCTTTTTCTTTCAATATGTTTGAGTCTTTTTCTTCCAATATGTTTCATTCTTTTTCTTTCAATATGTTTCATTCTTTTTCTTTCAATATGTTTCATTCTTTTTGTTTCAATATGTTTCATTCTTTTTCTTTCAATATGTTTCATTCTTTTTCTTTCAATATGTTTCATTCTTTTTCTTTCAGTATGTTTCAGTCTTTTTCTTTAAATATGTTTCATTCTTTTTCTTTCAATATGTTTCATTCTTTTTCTTTCAATATGTTTCATTCTTTTTCTTTCAATGTGTTTCAGTTTTTTCTTTCAATATGCTTAATTCTTTTTCTTTCAATATGCTTATTCTTTTTCTTTCATTATGTTTCAGTTTTTTCTTTCAATATGTTTCAGTCTTTTTCTTTCAATATGTTTCAGTCTTTTTCTTTCAATATGTTTCATTCTTTTTCTTTCAATATGTTTCATTCTTTTTCTTTCAATATGTTTCATTCTTTTTCTTTCAATGTTTAATTCTTTTTCTTTCAATATGTTTCATTTTTTTCTTTCAATATGCTTAATTCTTTTTCTTTCAATATGCTTATTCTTTTTCTTTCATTATGTTTCATTCTTTTTCTTTCAATATGTTTCATTCTTTTCTTTCAATATGTTTCATTCTTTTTCTTTCAATATGTTTCATTCTTTTTCTTTCAATATGTTTCATTCTTTTTCTTTCAATATGTTTCATTCTTTTTCTTTCAATATGCTTAATTCTTTTTCTCTCAATATGTTTCATTTTTTTTCTTTCAATATGTTTCAGTCTTTTTCTTTCAATATGTTTCATTTTTTTCTTTCAATATGTTTCAGTCTTTTTCTTTCAATATGCTTCATTCTTTTTCTTTCAATATGTTTCATTCTTTTTCTTTCAATATGTTTCATTCTTTTTCTTCCAATATGTTTCATTCTTTTTCTTTCAATATGTTTCATTTTTTTTCTTTCAGTATGTTTCATTCTTTTTCTTTCAATATGTTTCATTCTTTTTCTTTCAGTATGTTTATTCTTTTTCTTTCAATATGCTTATTCTTTTTCTTTCAATATGTTTCATTCTTTTTCTTTCAGTATGTTTCAGTCTTTTTCATTCAATATGTTTCAGTTTTTTTCTTTCAGTATGTTTCATTCTTTTTCTTTCAATATGTTTCATTCTTTTTCTTTCAATATGTTTCATTCTTTTTCTTTCAATATGTTTCATTCTTTTTCTTTCAATATGTTTCATTCTTTTTCTTTCAATATGTTTCAGTTTTTTTCTTTCAATATGTTTCAGTTTTTTCTTTCAATATGTTTCATTCTTTTTCTTTCAATGTTTCATTCTTTTTCTTTCAATGTTTCATTCTTTTTCTTTCAATGTTTCATTCTTTTTCTTTCAATATGTTTCATTCTTTTTCTTTCAATATGTTTCATTCTTTTTCTTTCAATATGTTTCATTCTTTTTCTTTCAATATGTTTCATTCTTTTTCTTTCAATATGTTTCATTCTTTTTCTTTCAATATGTTTCAGTTTTTTTTCTTTCAATATGTTTCAGTTTTTTCTTTCAATATGTTTCATTCTTTTTCTTTCAATGTTTCATTCTTTTTCTTTCAATATGTTTCATTCTTTTTCTTTCAATATGTTTAATTTTTTTTCTTTCAGTATGTTTCATTCTTTTTCTTTCAATATGTTTCATTCTTTTTCTTTCAGTATGTTTATTCTTTTTCTTTCAATATGCTTATACTTTTTCTTTCAATATGTTTCATTCTTTTTCTTTCAGTATGTTTCAGTCTTTTTCATTCAATATGTTTCATTTTTTTTCTTTCAGTATGTTTCATTCTTTTTCTTTCAATATGTTTCATTCTTTTTCTTTCAGTATGTTTCATTCTTTTTGTTTCAATATGTTTCATTCTTTTTCTTTCAATATGTTTCAGTTTTTTCTTTCAATATGTTTCAGTTTTTTTTCTTTCAATATGTTTCAGTTTTTTTTCTTTCAATATGTTTCATTCTTTTTCTTTCAATATGTTTCATTCTTTTTCTTTCAATGTTTCATTCTTTTTCTTTCAATATGTTTCATTCTTTTTCTTTCAATATGTTTCATTCTTTTTCTTTCAATGTTTCATTCTTTTTCTTTCAACATGTTTCAGTTTTTTCTTTCAATATGTTTCATTCTTTTTCTTTCAATGTTTCATTCTTTTTCTTGCAATATGTTTCATTCTTTTTCTTTCAATATGTTTCATTCTTTTTCTTTCAATATGTTTCATTCTTTTTCTTTCAATATGTTTCATTTTTTTTCTTTCAATGTTTCATTCTTTTTCTTTCAATATGTTTCATTCTTTTTCTTTCAATATGTTTCATTCTTTTTCTTTCAACATGTTTCAGTTTTTTTTCTTTCAATATGTTTCAGTTTTTTCTTTCAATATGTTTCATTTTTTTCTTTCAATGTTTCATTCTTTTTCTTTCAATATGTTTCATTCTTTTTCTTTCAATATGTTTCATTCTTTTTCTTTCAATATGTTTCATTCTTTTTCTTTCAATATGTTTCATTCTTTTTCTTTCAATATGTTTCAGTTTTTTTTCTTTCAATATGTTTCAGTTTTTTTCTTTCAATATGTTTTATACTTTTTCTTTCAATGTTTCATTCTTTTTCTTTCAATATGTTTCATTCTTTTTCTTTCAATATGTTTCATTCTTTTTCTTTCATTATGTTTCATTCTTTTTCTTTCAATATGTTTCATTCTTTTTCTTTCAATATGTTTCATTCTTTTTCTTTCAATATGTTTCATTCTTTTTCTTTCAGTATGTTTCAGTCTTTTTCTTTCAATATGTTTCATTCTTTTTCTTTCAATATGTTTCAGTTTTTTTTCTTTCAATATGTTTCATTCTTTTTCTTTCAATATGTTTCATTCTTTTTCTTTCAATATGTTTCATTTTTTTTCTTTCAATATGTTTGATTCTTTTTCTTTCAATATGTGTCATTCCTTTTCTTTCAATATGTTTCATTCTTTTTCTTTCAATATGTTTCATTCTTTTTCTTTCAATATGTTTCATTCTTTTTCTTTCAATATGTTTCATTCTTTTTCTTTCAATATGCTTAATTCTTTTTCTTTCAATATGCTTTATTCTTTTTCTTTCAATATGTTTCATCTTTTTCTTTCAATATGTTTCATTCTTTTTCTTTCAATATGTTTCATTCTTTTTCTTTCAATATGCTTAATTCTTTTTCTTTCAATATGTTTCATCTTTTTCTTTCAATATGTTTGAGTCTTTTTCTTCCAATATGTTTCATTCTTTTTCTTTCAATATGTTTCATTTTTTTTCTTTCAATATGTTTCATTCTTTTTCTTTCAATATGTTTCATTCTTTTTCTTTCAATATGTTTCATTCTTTTTCTTTCAATATGTTTCATTCTTTTTCTTTCAGTATGTTTCAGTCTTTTTCTTTCAATATGTTTCATTCTTTTTTTTTCAATATGTTTCATTCTTTTTCTTTCAATATGTTTCATTCTTTTTCTTTCAATATGTTTCAGTTTTTTTTCTTTCAATATGTTTCAGTTTTTTCTTTAAATATGTTTCATTCTTTTTCTTTCAATGTTTCATTCTTTTTCTTTCAATATGTTTCATTCTTTTTCTTTCAATATGTTTCATTCTTTTTCTTTCAATATGTTTCATTCTTTTTCTTTCAATATGTTTCATTCTTTTTCTTTCAGTATGTTTCAGTCTTTTTCTTTCAATATGTTTCATTCTTTTTCTTTCAATATGTTTCAGTTTTTTTTCTTTCAATATGTTTCAGTTTTTTTCTTTCAATATGTATCAGTTTTTTCTTTAAATATGTTTCATTCTTTTTCTTTCAATGTTTCATTCTGTTTCTTTCAATATGTTTCATTCTTTTTCTTTCAATATGTTTCATTCTTTTTCTTTCAATGTTTCATTCTTTTTCTTTCAATATGTTTCATTCTTTTTCTTTCAATATGTTTCATTCTTTTTCTTTCAATATGTTTCAGTTTTTTTTCTTTCAATATGTTTCATTCTTTTTCTTTCAATGTTTCATTCTTTTTCTTTCAATATGTTTCATTCTTTTTCTTTCAATATGTTTCATTCTTTTTCTTTCAATATGTCTCATTCTTTTTCTTTCAATAGGTTTCATTCTTTTTCTTTCAATGTTTCATTCTTTTTCTTTCAATATGTTTCATTCTTTTTCTTTCAATGTGTTTCAGTTTTTTTTCTTTCAATATGTTTCATTCTTTTTCTTTCAATATGTCTCATTCTTTTTCTTTCAATTGGTTTCATTCTTTTTCTTTCAATATGTTTCATTTTTTTTCTTTCAATATGTTTCATTCTTTTTCTTTCAATATGTTTCAGTTTTTTCTTTCGATATGTTTCATTCTTTTTCTTTCAATGTTTCATTCTTTTTCTTTCAATGTTTCATTCTTTTTCTTTCAATATGTGTCATTCTTTTTCTTTCAGTATGTTTCATTCTTTTTCTTTCAATATGTTTCATTCTTTTTCTTTCAATATGTTTCATTCTTTTTCTTTCAATATGTGTCATTCTTTTTCTTTCAATATGTTTCATTCTTTTTCTTTCAATATGTTTTATTCTTTTTCTTTCAATATGCTTAATTCTTTTTCTTTCAATATGTTTCATTCTTTTTCTTTCAATATGTTTCATCTTTTTCTTTCAATATGTTTCATTCTTTTTCTTTCAATATGCTTCATTCTTTTTCTTTCAATATGCTTAATTCTTTTTCTTTCAATATGTTTCATCTTTTTCTTTCAATATGTTTCATTCTTTTTCTTTCAATATGTTTCATTCTTTTTCTTTCAATATGCTTAATTCTTTTTCTTTCAATATGTTTCATCTTTTTCTTTCAATATGTTACATTCTTTTTCTTTCAATATGTTTCATTCTTTTTCTTTCAATATGTTTCATTCTTTTTCTTTCAATATGTTTCATTCTTTTTCTTTCAATATGTTTCATTCTTTTTCTTTCAATATGTTTCATTCTTTTTCTTTCAATATGTTTCATTCTTTTTCTTTCAATATGATTAATTCTATTTCTTTCAATATGCTTAATTCTTTTTCTTTCAATATGTTTCATCTTTTTCTTTCAATATGTTTCATTCTTTTTCTTTCAATATGTTTCATTCTTTTTCTTTCAATATGTTTCAGTTTTTTTCTTTCAATATGTTTCATTCTTTTTCTTTCAGTATGTTTCATTCTTTTTCTTTCAATATGTTTCATTTTTTTTCTTTCAATATGTTTCATTCTTTTTCTTTCAGTATGTTTCATTCTTTTTCTTTCAATATGTTTCATTCTTTTTCTTTCAATATGTTTCATTCTTGTTCTTTCAATATGTTTCATTCTTTTTGTTTCAATATGTTTCATTCTTTTTCTTTCAATATGTTTCATTCTTTTTCTTTCAATATGTTTCATTCTTTTTCTTTCAATATGTTTCATTCTTTTTCTTTCAGTATGTTTCATTCTTTTTCTTTCAATATGTTTCATTCTTTTTCTTTCAATATGTTTCATTCTTGTTCTTTCAATATGTTTCATTCTTTTTGTTTCAATATGTTTCATTCTTTTTCTTTCAATATGTTTCATTCTTTTTCTTTCAATATGTTTCATTCTTTTTCTTTCAATATGTTTCATTCTTTTTCTTTCAATATGTTTCATCCTCAAGCATGTTGATTTTTGTTTGGTATTTTGTTCACAGAGTCGAAACAGTAACTATAAACTAGAGACTAATTCGCACAATACGAACATATCTATGGATCCAGTAACATTTCTATTTTATTTTCCAAACAACAATAATATGCCTGAGGACGGTCAAGGGACAATCCCACTGAAACGTTGAACAAATAACAGCCAGGATTAGAACAATAGACCGATCAATACAAGTAATATGAATTACCAATCCTCTCGTGCATTTCTAGTCGAACAACAACAACAACAACAACAACAACAAATAAAATACGGGATGTAAATAGACTCGTTCATAATAAGGTCACTTAAAACCACTTACCTTTCAATAAAGAAGCTTATATCAATAATACATACAAAATAACCTAAATGTTTCACCACAGCGCTAAATAAAACGCCTTCAGTATACACAACAAAGAAAACTAACACTGCAAGAAATACGCATTATTAAAATGAAACTAGTATAAACATCAACAAAATTGCTAAATATTAATATTACATAGTATTTTCTAATATTTCATCGAAATGTATTGACAAAAATAATTCAAATATAACATAAACTTAGACATATCAAAGGAAAAAGAAACACAGGAAACACTCCTGGACGTGGATATACTGCTACTCAACTCAGCATGTACAAAATAAAATATGTCATGTCCCAAGTTATATATATATATATATATATATATATATATATATATATATATATATATATATATATATGTATATACACACACACACACACACACACATATATATATATATATATATATATATATATATATATATATATATATATATATATATATATATATATATATAATAAGTTATGAAATATATAGCGCAATTAAGCTACACAGAATATTCTACGTTTCATCCACGCTGGGAAGTCTGATGAATCCTAGAGTGGAGGAAACGCGGAATATTCTGTGTAGCTTAATCGCCATATATATTTTATAACTTACTACCTAGCTCTACCTACGTATTGAGCACTGTCGAAGTAAATACTTAAAGTTCACACATAAATTTATACGTGCGTATATAAATATATGTGATTAAATGGAGTAATATATATATATATATATATATATATATATTTACCTTCAGATTAATATTTTCAAGGGGTAAAATAACCAGTGAAGTTTAAACGGGGTTCATACAAGAGTGCTCGATACCGAAGTTGGACAAGATGTACTTTTTCTTTGTTTTACATAAGCATTAATATGTTGCTACACATTTATGGGCATGTTTCGGTCAACCAGTTACGAGTAAATACAGATTCATTAACGCGATATTACTTAAATAAATTTTTAGTACGTAATTAAATTTATTCAGAGATTCACGGATACAAAGATTAATCGGCAGATTAGATCACGTGTGTATCACAATAAAAAAAAAGAATGGTCGTTATTATTTATTTAGATTGTCGGACTGACTTCCTCATCTTGGTTGTTATAGTCACAACGTTTCAGCCGTTTTGCTCTCCGGCCTTCATCAGGTGTTTTGTATCGAAATGGGGCACCGTTTGTTAGGAGTATCGAACCAAACCCTTTATTAGTATTACGGGGGTACCGTGTTCGGACTCCGGCTAGGCTCTGGGACATAGTTGCTGATTCTCTGTTTTGAATGTTACTTTTCACTGCCTTCGTTCAGGATTGAACTCAGCACCTTTAGGTAACTGTAAACTTTGATACAACGTCTAGGACCACTCGGCCATATGTCCTAGTGACATATGGCCGAGTGGTCCTAGACGTTGTATCAACACCTGATGAGGGCCGGAGGGCAAAACGGCCGAAACGTTGTGACTATAACAAGCAAGATGAGGAAATCAGTCCGACAATCTCAATAAATGAAAACACCTCATCTCAAAAATACAGACATACTGGTCTTTATTATATCTGAAAAAGACAGAAAAAGGAGAGTAAAGTTTGTATCCATATAGAAAAACAAAAAAAAACATGCGGGCTACAAATTTAAAGTTCATTATAATTTACTGGTGATAGAAAGAATTAAAGAATTAACCGAATTTAGTATAGTCATAATAAACTAATACTACAATTACTTCTGTTGTTATTCTCTTCTACTACTACTACTACTACTACTACTTCGGGCCTTGATAAGTGGTGATCCCCAGGTAAAAACAAAACAACAAAAGACGTGATTTACATTGATTGTAAGTAGATTGAAAATGTTTTAAAGGTTGACAATAAATTGGAAGTCAGCTTTCGCTGATAGTAACGATAGAGAAAAGAACTATATTTCGAATTCGGTCTTGGACTCTTTCAAAACATGAACGGTTGCTCTGAGCGGTATATCCGCAGATTTGGCAACAGTGTTTTTTGCTTTATGGTGTGTTTTGATAAGAATAGGCTTGCGTCGACAATGCAGTATGTCTTGAAGCAATAGAACGTTGCAGATATTTTTTTCAGCGAATTCAGCAACGGGTTTCGATTCAATCATACATAAAAATATGTTAATATAAAAAAATTCGTAAACTGCAGATCTTAGAAATTAGCCTGTATTTCCCCGAGTAATTCAACGGATATGTTTAAGTGTAACGGATATAGCATTAGTATATTTTCATAATAGTATATATATGCATGAATAATAGTTGTAATATATTGATTTCCTAGAAGTAAGTCTAATGAAACCGTGTGATTATTAAAGAGTGTTTAATGTAAGACAGAGGTGGCATGTAGTCGGTTTATTATACAGGCATTATTGGCTACATATGTGCATACACGTTTCAGTGGAATCCTAATCCAAGGAGACCACTTCATCAAACAAACAAAAAAAATGAATAATTTTTCATTATTGTTTCTTTTTTAGGGTCAGATGAAGTGGCCTCCTTGAATTAGGATTCCACCGAAACATGTATGCATATATTTAATCAATAATGCTTGTATAATAAACACACTATTGCCTGTCTAGTCGCACTGATAAGCTGTGAAACAGCGAAACAGTACTGTATGTGGATGACTATAATGCTCGCTATCTTGGGTTAAGCATATCGGGAAATGATATACAAACTGTCATTTGCGTATTAAGCGACGTCCTTTGTGTAAACAAATCGAGCGGAGGCATTTGGACGATGTCAAAACATCGTTAATTCATTACCCACACAGCATCAGTCGTGATGGTGAGAAGTCTTGACTGTCATTTGGGCGGTCGGGTTTCGATCCTGGCTTGAGGCAGTTGCCTGTCTAACCGAACTGATGTGCAGTGTTCTCAGAAATAAAGGAGGCTCTCTTCCTGAGTTTAACACTTGAATTTGATATGAAGTATATAGATATTCTTATCTCTCAAACAGACAGTAAAGAAATTGAGAAAATCCCTTTCTTCTTATTATTTGAGCATTCTAATATGATATAGTATATATTTCTTTGGTCACTTGGTCTTACCAGATTCTAGGAGAAAAATTCATGTAGTCTGATATAATATCCATCTTCGTGTTGTTACTTGAGGTAACATCACTAGGAGACAGTGAAACATTTTTCTGTAAAAGTTAGTGCGGATTAGCGATGCCGAAATCTTATTTGGGCTGCGAGATCTATGATTTGGAATATTTAGCCGTGGCATATTCCTTGGGAAAATATCCTCATGCCAGATTTTTTCCGGCAACCCATGTACAGAGAGAGGGTTACATTCGATGATAGTGTCTAGTAGTCATGCAAGTTCTTTCCAGTAGGCATTCAAGTTATCCTGATTGGGTGTGACCCGTCCTTCGCAGGTCAGCAACGTGTCTTAATGTGGCAAGACCCGTCAATCAATTTGGTTGATCTTAATTTCGCAATTGGGTTGATATGTCGCCGCTTCGTCGATCTGCCGCACTAGAAGAAAAGCAATTACATGCACATAAAAGGAAAACAACTCGGTGCTCTATTCTACTGATTAAATTCAAGAAAAATACACAAATATATAGTTATATACAATTGTCCATATTTCAATGTTGATTTTGACAGATTCCACTGAGTCGACAGGTAAATTTTTCATGGTATTACGGAAGGGCTGATGCGGGAAGAGGGGGTGTGGCGACTCTTTACAAGTTGAGATACAGTCTTAGACTCTCAACAACTTGGATTGCAAATTCTTCAACTGCCCGGTTAGACTCTGCACCCCGTTCATATACTCAGGAGAGGGGTGAAACCGGGGTTGGTCCCAGGACCAATCATATCCAGTAACGTACCCCAGTGGAGGTCCTATCCTCCTCGAGTGCACCTGTGAATCTGTAAGCGTTCTCAATCCCTGAAAAGTCATTCCCCACGACCCTCTGTTCTATCAAACTATACCCAGACTATAAACATCCTTAGTCTTCAGCCCTGAGTCATTCCATTTTCGGTATACAATTTACAAAAAAATAAATAATAATATTATCGTCGATTTTCATAACAATGAAAACTACAAATTCAATCTTTCTCTTAACAAGGTATTTTGCCGTCACCCGGGCACACTAATGATAATCAAAGAATAAAACAAAACATATCTGTCCGGCTTCTCCAGAATTTCGGGAGCCTTGACCTCCAACCCATAGGGAACTTTGGACGGTACATCACAGGCATTCAAAGTCTCTACGGTCGACATTCAAGTTCTCTATATATAAACGTTAAAATTCTCTATATATAGACATTCAAATTCTCTCCAGTAGACATTTAATTTCTCTCCAATAAGCATTCAAGTTCTTTCATGTAGGCATTCAATTTCTCTCCATAGGGATTTAAGTTCTCTGTGTGTTTTACGTGAATCAACACAAATCAAGAACATGATGCATCTCAGTTAAGCTCTCTGGTTGTGAGCGTGATGCCGTCACGTCGTGTAGAAAGAGTAACCCCAAACCTTGTCGCTCGCTAGCTGTCTACCAGCGTCAGCCTTCAGCGATTTTTTCATTGGTCCAATCTAAACTCGCCCGGCTTCAACTACAATTTCATCATTCTCAAGAGAGAGACTGCCGAGCCGCAAAGTGTCACAAACTGGATCCTGTCGTCAAACGTGGCAAACACAAAACTGTCCGCATATGTCCCTAACTCTCGTAAAATATCTCCAAACTCACTGCCTTCGTAAATGTGACCATTAACTAAATCCGAACATACTGACCTCATTTGTACCAATCCATGCAACACCTTGAGTTACCTGTTTCAGTATTCTTTAGTGTGTTTTGGTCAACAATTTGTTATAATTTTGTTCTGTTGATATGGATTTTTTCAGTCAGTTTTTACTTCCTTACACTTAAGGAGGAACATTTATAGTATCACGTGTACACTATTTGCGAAAATGTCGTATCAGTAATTTTATAGGATCATATGTTTTTAAAAATGTTGTGTTGTTGAATGTATACATCATTTTCTAGCTTGCACTAAAATGCTAGCTAAAATCATATATACACCTGACAATTCTTTTGTTGTTATTCCCAAAATCAACACAGAGACGAATTTGTCAACACATAAAATGTTATTTAGAATTAAGCTTTTTGCTCATCAACAAAGAGAGATATGTTAGTTTCAGGGGTTGGTTGGTGTGTCAGCGAAGGAGAGGTGTCAAAGATGTCGATCAAGCTCACTGTTGTCGGTCGGCTTTCTTTTCTGTTCTGTTGTTTATGGTATCTCTTATATAGCTACCAGTCGACATTCCTGAAAATGTAAATATTAAGATATTACATTCTTCTTTTTACTTGCATTGTGCAATCCATAACTCCTGAATGGAATGTGTTTACACATTTGTTTTTGTGATAATTACAATTCCGGTCATTTTATGGGACACAAAAATGTAGATCAAAATTTATCTTGAATGTGCCTGTGCGCACACCCCTTGCTTTCAAATGTGCGTCGTCACATCTCCATGTTTTACAAAATAACAACAAAAAGCATGAACAGTAATTTTTGTATGGCCATTTATATGGGGAATAAATGAACTAATAAATCTTGTTAGCAAATTCAAAAAGAATTCACGACAACAACAACAGAAACAACCATGTGCCTCCTCATTTTACACGACATACTAATTCTAAGCGAAAATACTTTCTTTACTTACATTCTTCTTTGTCTGCGATTATAATCAGCCTAATTTTAAGAGGAAATCTTAGAAACCGATATTATGCCGCTTCAGACTTATAGAATATTTTTTAATCGCTTAAAAGTGTTGAAAACTTATGAAAAGAAAGGCTACTTTCAAACTAGCAAATACACTCATTTTTGACCGTAGGATACATAGGAAGACAAAATATTTTTTTTTTAAAAATCAACTTTTAGAATATTTTATCCAAGTGATACAGTAATATAAAGTAAACGGGAGATAATTGGATTTAACAGGACAGTGCTTGAATGGCATTAAATCCAATAAAAATTTCCCAAATCCGTTCTTAGAGAGCACAAAAGAAATAAAATAAAGTTTTATAATTCTCCGTTTAAAATAGTATAGGAATAAAATAATGTATTCTTTGTAAATTAGTTAGAAAATAACGTTAATATAAAAGAAAGAGAAGACGAAATGTTTTAGATTTTTTTTAATGGAAATTGATAATTTGTAAATATAATAATCTGCTTATTTATTCATTAGTTATGCTGTACATTACGCTTTGATAAAATCAAAATACAATTTCTGAAAGCCCAACTGCTTCAAAAGAGCACGTTCTACGAAATTTTGCTTTGAAAAAGCAAATCTTGCAACCATAGACACGAATATGAAAGTGACACTTTTCATGTAGCCTTATTTTCGAATCTATCTATCATTATATAAATGTTACTATGTGTGTGGATGCGTTCCTGGGGCTATTATTTGCAAATAATGTATAACGAAAACAAAGCATCAACTAATACATCGTAACATGTCAATAAAATTTATACGAATTGAAAGAATAGTAAAACATATAAATAGAAACTAGAATTTGAAGCTATTTAGATTAGTATTTGGAAAATAAATCAATAAAATAAATAAATTGGGAAATATAATTATATTTTTTATATTAAAAGATTAATTGAATATAAAAATAGGAAATTATTGAAGTTTCATATAAAAATAGAAATACGAAAGCTGGTTAATAATCTATTAAAGACAATAGAAAAAAAAATAAATAAAATATAAAAATTGGTATAAAGGTGAGTCCAACTCCTAAATCTCTTAAAATAAGGATCATAAATGTATTTATATATGTATAACAAATGTATTTCGCCGTCTGCAGAATAGCTATTTTGAAATATTTTTAAATGATATAATATTTGAATTTGTCAAAATGGTTATAAGATAATTGTAACGCATAAAGAAAATGCACCATATGATGTCCTTATTTAGTATTTGGTTGTCTTGATTCTGCTAAAATATTATATATATATAAAGAGAGAGAGAGAGAGAGAGCTTAGTGAGTTAGAAGAGAGTAAGTTCAATTCTATAAGAGGATACTTATCGGGATAATATAAACCTCAAGAAGTTTCGTTAGAGCTTATACAGGAAGAACAATAAGGATGGAAAATGAAGTCACAAAAACTATATATTGGTAAATATAGGATGGTTCATTTATTCAATAAGGGTATATAAGCATTTTCATATATATATATATATATATATATATATATATATATGTATATATATATATATATGTGTGTGTGTGTGCGTGTGTGTGCGTGTGTGTGCGTGTGTGTGTGTGCGTGTGTGTGTGTGGGTGTGTGTGTATATATACAAAATCAACTTTTGTTGGTGACATCGAATGGAAACAGTATTTGATGAGTTGATGAGAATCAGGAAATTTTTATGAACATATAAAATCATAAAATTGCCATCCAATTAACGAAACGGCTGTGATGAAAAAATCCAAGATTAAATAAATAAAAGTTACAACAAATGAAAACATGTAAGCGTTTGAATTTCATCAAAGTTTTGTAATATATATATATATATATATATATATATATATATTTATATAACAACATATTCCCTATTATATTTTCATTTATTTTTTTCACCTTAATTAAATTCTATTTATATCGTTTTTTTTTTAATTCTCATTAAACCATACAAGTTAGACGTATTGTGCTACTATTTGGGATCATATCTCCGGAGACACTATGTATGGAGTTGAACATACTTGAACTTCTGCATATCTGTACAGTCAGGAAAGCAAGAAACCCGGGATTGAATTTTGAAGTCTAACAATTAGGGGGAATAAGCTACTAGGGTATCTATGGGTTTCTACAGGTGTAACACGATGGCCTGGTCAATAGTATGACTGACCCGCGTGTTATGTAAATGTATTGAAACGGTAGCAGATTGTAACGATTATATATGAGAATGTGAGTATTAGTTGGTTAGACGTCCTTTTGTAAGAGCTGGGATTTGGGCGTGGTTGCGTTCTTCATTCTCTAAGGATGACGTCTTCATCGTGGAGTCCTTCTGACTCGAATGTTCTTAATGTTGGAGTTCTTCTTACTGATCGTATTCAGGCACAGTTTTGACATTTTATAATTTAAGACAGATCAACAACGCAACATAATTGTGATATATAAATCTTAACTAGTTTATTTTACACATTTTATATTACAATATTGTACAATTAAAAAATTACAACAATTAACATTTAATTTGGAATTATCACCCTTTACGCTAACTACCTAGCTACTCCTAACTAGTGCTCAAGGAGAAGGGGTGCCCCATCTCCCTTTACAGAGAGGCAAAAAAACATGCTCACGCCATGGCATCCAGCGATTCAATAGAAAGGGAACCGTGAAATTGCATTGCGGTTCCCCTTTTCAGTATATCGCTCCGCGCGACCAAATCACCCCTGGCTGTAGCGGTGGCAAACAACACAACAGCAATAACCATTGGAACAAAATAGTGCCACATTCCTCTATGCCAACTCTGAAATTCATGAGGATTCATAAATTTCAGAATTCTGTAAATTTTCCGTGGATAGTACTTCAACCAATCGTCTGTGATCAATGCTCTCATGTACATCGTTTCGCCAGAAACTCAATGAGACATTCTTTTTTTCCACCAAGCTCCTGTTGTCAGCTTCAAATACCAGAGAGGATAATCTTCCTCGCCCTTCATCTAGGCAGAGAAACAAAAAGATGGCGGAATTTCAACCATCCTCTATCATGACAGACCTTACCACCGGTCTAATACCGATTTAAGTTACTGGATTTACGACTCGTTGCTACGAGTATAATTTATTTAAATCAGACTGGGGTTACGTGACTTTATCTGTGGCGGGATGATCACGCTGGCCTATACATATTTCAATTTATTTTGCAACAATTACGCTTCCTTTTGGGCAACCAGTTTAATTTTACTTCAGTTTATTTCTGTAACAGACAGAAAAGGTTTTACACATCTATTACCACTGGTATTACGCCCCCTTCAGCAATCAGTTTATTATTTTTAATCAGCCGGAGTTACGTGACTTCATATCGGGTAAGATGATGACTTCGATCAACATGGTTTAGTAAAACCTCGGTACAGATCACCACTCACCACTCCTTCCTGTTTAGCTGGGGTGTTGTTCGCTGGGTTTACGTTTTTCAACTACCAATATTTCGGTCTTCAGAGACTTAAGTCCGATTTAAATTTGACAGAGCAAGAGGTCCGCCGCTGAACAACAAACAGAAAACATCAACCACGAACTATTTCATGATTGTTAAGTTTTATTATATATCCTTATTTTAAATAATATACTCTTTACGTCTAATCAATAGTGATTTAAGGATTAATTAAGAAGAAGTGCACTCAGATTCAATGAGTCGGTGTATCAAATTACGGCAATTTTTTTCATGAACTGAATGAATTAAGGATCCCGGATATACACGAAATCAATCAAATATGGTGTTTACGATTTGTTTTTTGTTTATTAAACACAAAATACTCATTTTGAAGCATTCGGTCACAATTAGAATTAGTTCATTCACAATTAGAATTAGTTCATTCACAATTAGAATTAGTTCATTCACAATTAGAATTGGTTCATTCACAATTAGAATTAGTTCATTCACAACTAGAATTAGTTCATTCACAATTAGAATTAGTTCATTCACAATTAGAATTGGTTCATTCACAATTGGAATTAGTTCATTCACAATTAGAATTGGTTCATTCACAATTGGAATTAGTTCATTCACAATTAGAATTGGTTCATTCACAATTAGAATTAGTGCATTCACAATTAGAATTGGTTCATTCACAATTGGAATTAGTTCATTCACAACTAGAATTAGTTCATTCACAATTGGAATTAGTTCATTCACAATTAGAATTGGTTCATTCACAATTAGAATTAGTTCATTCACAATTAGAATTAGTTCATTCACAATTGGAATTAGTTCATTCACAATTAGAATTAGTTCATTCACAATTGGAATTAGTTCATTCACAATTGGAATTAGTTCATTCACAATTAGAATTGGTTCATTCACAATTAGAATTAGTTCATTCACAATTAGAATTAGTTCATTCACAATTAGAATTAGTTCATTCACAATTAGAATTAGTTCATTCACAATTAGAATTAGTTCATTCACAATTAGAATTGGTTCATTCACAATTAGAATTAGTTCATTCACAACTAGAATTAGTTCATTCACAATTAGAATTAGTTCATTCACAATTAGAATTGGTTCATTCACAATTGGAATTAGTTCATTCACAATTAGAATTGGTTCATTCACAATTGGAATTAGTTCATTCACAATTAGAATTGGTTCATTCACAATTAGAATTAGTGCATTCACAATTAGAATTGGTTCATTCACAATTGGAATTAGTTCATTCACAACTAGAATTAGTTCATTCACAATTGGAATTAGTTCATTCACAATTAGAATTGGTTCATTCACAATTAGAATTAGTTCATTCACAATTAGAATTAGTTCATTCACAATTGGAATTAGTTCATTCACAATTAGAATTAGTTCATTCACAATTGGAATTAGTTCATTCACAATTGGAATTAGTTCATTCACAATTAGAATTGGTTCATTCACAATTAGAATTAGTTCATTCACAATTAGAATTAGTTCATTCACAATTAGAATTAGTTCATTCACAATTAGAATTAGTTCATTCACAATTAGATTTAGTTCATGAAATTAAAAAAAAACATGTCAAGTTATGTCATTCGTAATCCACTTTCTTTCAATATTTAGAGAACATTTCGTGTATTTGATTTATTATTACAAACATCCCCCCCAAAAAAAACATCAGAAATTCATTTCGAATTAATCCACTTTTCACAATGAAATTTAGAAAAAAACTAAATAATTTAATTTCATAATTAGCTTTCTCTTAAAATCCAGAGAACGTCTCAAAGGTGTGTTATTAAAATATATTTTCTTCCCAAAAGATCATCAGAAAATAATTTCGAATCAATTGTCCCTTAATAATAAAATTAAGAAAACATCCCAAGATATTTCATCTATAATAAACCTTTTCTTAAAATTCAGAGTACATTTCAAAATATGTAATTTTTTATCAAAATAACTATTTTCTCAAAAGATCATTAAAGTTCATTTCAAATTAAGAAAACATTTCAAGTTAATAAACTTCTTTTCAAAGTATTTCATTTACAATTAAAAGCAATTTCCTTCTTACAATATCATTACAAAGATCATTTCGAATTAATTCATCCACACCACACCTGGAAGCTTAATTAGTTAATGGTTCATTCTGTATAATATAATAGCTTGCGAAAATTTGATTTCTATTATGTGTGATCGCCATTCAGTCCAAATCAATCGTTAATCTTCATTTATATTTATTTGTATAGAAAATAAATATTTAGAAAATAGCCATTTAACATTGGCCCTTCTGTTAAGATCACTGTGCAGCATCTGTTCTCTTGTTACTCTTAACCTAGTCTGTCGTCGTTCAATGATGGAGAAATCCTTCTAGACTGAGAAAATCTTTTCCTAGAATCAATTTCAGTAACATTTATAATTCGGTTTCATTTCAAATAAATCTTCAATTAAGGTACTTGGTAGAATAATTTTTCCTTTAAATTTATTTTTAAAAATTCGGTAAACTTTCAAGAGTTATTAAAATAATGTTGTCTTTAAAATTATTAAAAATTCCCGTAACATGTAAAGCATTATATTCGAATATTTTTTTCTTAAAAATCTTGAAAAACTCCTGTAACATTTCAAGCATTACAATCGAATAATTTCTCGTTTCATGAAATTATCAAAAAGTCAAAACACATATCAGCCATTATGCTTAATCGAATAATTTGTCTTCAAATCTCTGAGAATTTACGTAATCGAATAATTTTTGTTCCCCCCAACAAAAGGGGGATGTACCTGTAAATTCACTCTTGTCCGTTCGTCCGTTTGTGTGTCCACACTTTTCTAAATAACTACGCCTTGGAATCTTTTTGAATGTTTGCACCCCATTAAATATGACATGAGTAAAATGTAACAGAACTGATTTTCCGGGAAAACTCCGTTTGCCCCCGTAGGGGGTGCCTTTCGGGTTAAGATGACTAAAATTGACATTTTGTGCTTATTAAAAAAAAATGGTGCCTTGGATTTTTATAAAACTTTCTGGAAAATATTAACTTACTGATTTCTACATAATCTTCTTTGTCTATACTTCGCGATAACTCTTGGGTGTACCCCAGGAACTCTTTAAGGGTTAATAAAAACACTTCATTTTTGGGAGTATTTTACGAGGTTTGTCCAAAGTTTTCTGTTTGTCTATTAAGCAGTTGTGCATGGTGCTAAACTCATTTAAATATGTTAAGAGTTTGGGGCTTTTGGGGTTAAATGGGGGGGGGGGCAAATGATAGACTTAGTCATTTCTTCTTTTTTTTGCATGGCACAGGACTTAATTTTACATATGTTAAGGCCTAAAACTACACTGTTCATTTTCACCAGGATTTGACGTCGCCTGGGAACATTTGCGGTTAATTGGGGGGGGGGGGATTTGCTGAACTTTGTCATTTTTTATGTCTCGTTCAATGCATTCACGGGGGACCATAGATGCTTTACTTGTTCTTTAAAAATATGCATATATATAAAATCAGGAGACATTGAATGTACCATGCTCAATAATCATTCATTTAAAAAATTATTAAAAATTCAGAGAACATGTTAAGTACCATGTTCGCAATCCTTTAAAATTACTACGAACCAAGGACACCGTTTAAGCTTTACTCCATAAGTAATTTTTTTATTTTTCTTTAAAACCTGGTAAAAATTCAGAAACCAAAGTTAAATCGTGCCTTTTTGTTTGCAATCCGCCATTATGAACACTCAACACAAGCATAAATACAAGAAAAAGAAGGGGGAGCGAGACTTTTTACTACAACTTCCCACCATCACCTCATGATAACAACTACCATCCGATAAAAATAGTATTCAATAATTTTTAAACATAATTCTCTCTCGCCCTCAAAAACCTAAAAGTTTAACAGAAAGAGAGAAAGAGAGAGAGACAGAGGCAGAGACAGAGAGAGACAGAGAGAGACAGAGAGAGAGTGTTCTAGAGGTTCAAGACAGGCAGCATGGTTTTATTACACCCCTACCATCTCCTCACAAACATCATTACGCAAGGTCAGCGAACAATAGCGAGATTAACTCTCACCCATCCAACTACCGCCCCATGTCTGCGCCAGTGTTTAAAAAAATGATAGACGCGTGAAACTCCGGCTAATAGCGGCGGAAACCCAACTTTTAAAACTACGGGCTAAAAAAAATAAAATAATAAAATAAATAAAATTATTTCTGTTCAATTTTGAGAGGCGCTCCTAAAAACATTCATATTATTTACATTTTTGCATTGAATTAAATCACCTAATTTTTTTCAAAAGTTCTCTACGGCATTTAGTGAAACCCCCGCATGTGCACTGGGGGTGGAATCAAGTCACCATGTGATTTTTTTTTTCTATGGAAAATTGCCAACCAAATTTCTCAACATCTCTCAATCAAACTGTTTCTCCCAATAGATACCTTTTCCAAACTCTATCACTACCATTTTGCAAACAGATAAAAAAAATCAATACAAAAAATCTTTTGACAGCAGAAGAAAAAATGTTATCAAATCAAAAGCTCTATTTTTTTTCAGCGTTAATGGCAGTCTAACCTGCAAAAGAACACATGCCAACAAGTTCAGAATTAAATGTTTGTGGATTAGAAAGATATTTTTACTGTCTTCTTAAAGTTCGTAAAATGAAGTGTCAAAAAAGAGTCCTATTTTTATAAAAATCTGAATTAAAAAGATTAATACCCATATTAATTGCACAAAGTTCCTGAAAGAATTTGATGGTCGCAAATTCCAAAGATTTGAAAGGAGTCATTTTTTTAACCTGAAATTGTTAGATAAATTAACATGTATATAATTATATGTATTTATATATTTTAAATTCAGATGTTTTTTCTTTTAATTTTTTTTTTTAAGGCCGGAAGATTCGAAGGGATTTTTTCTTATTATCTTTTCATGTAACAGAAACAGTATATATATATATATATATATATATATATATATATATATATATATATATATATATATATATATATATATATATATATAGTAGAGATTTAGAAGGCTATCACAATGCGATAGTCGCTGTTGGTGAGAGAAGAAGAAAACAAGTTGAGATTTACAAATCAATAAGTACATACATGTCTATATATACATATATTTATTCAATTGTCTTTCGGGGAAAAATTCCCCTTTTTAAACGGTGGACGTGACAGATCGATTCAAAATGTTCCGCTTCATCATCTTGCATGTTTTGAATTGATCTGTCACATCCACCGTTTGAAAAGGGGAATTTTTCCCCGAAATATATTATGGATATTGTCACGGACATAACAAGTAAGACATTTGTATTTAATACAACTAAATAAATATATGTATATATAGACATATATGTATGTACTTATTGATTTGTAAATCGCCATTTGTTTTCGTCTTCTCTCACCAACACCGACTGTATCTCATCCCTCGCATTGTGATAGCTTTCTAAATGTCTACTACATACCTATCCCACACAATGCTTCAAGCAAACTACATATCAATTCTCTCTCTCTCTCTCTCTATATATATATATATATATATATATATATATATATATATACATATATATGTATGTATATGTATATATGTATATATATGTGTGTGTGTGTGTGTGTGTGTGTGTGTGTGTGTGTGTGTGTGTGTGTGTGTTTAGGGATGGGACGATTCCAGTATATTTACCGATTCCGATACAATTACGATCTAACTTAATAACTTTATTTGCGCCCAAAACAATAAATTTTAAGGGGTCATAATAAGGGTCAAATTAAAAAAAAATTGACATCTGCGGTCTCTACCAAATTACTCAGACACTTTCTGATCTAAACATTTGAAATTTTACATAAAGGGTATTCAGAGATAGGGCAAGTTTTAATCGGTTTGGTCGAAAATTTTTAGTTACCAATATATAAATGTCTGCTCATCTCAGAAAAAAGGAACCACATACTTTTTTTTTATTTGGTTAAACCCCGAAATAACGCCATAACAAAGAATTATATTTACATGCTATCCATTTGTCTTATGGATTCCCTTGTAAGCGTTTGGCTCGCTTGGTCTCTTTCCACATTTTCCTGGTACTTTGCCCGCTTCCAACAGATTCGTCTGCACGTCTATTCACCAACGCGTTTTATCGCCATCTCTTTACTTTGATATCTGCTAACTACCTATTACGTCAGCAGAGTAGACCAAATCACGTGACGTTCACGTAAGTTAAAACTTGTAAATACAACGCAACACAATTTTAATATACATATATAAATCTTCATTTTTGACATAAATGTATTACATTATTTTACAAATAAAATGACAACAATCAGCAACTAATTTTAAATCATAAGCTGACTATCTAGCTATTTCTAACTAGTGCTAAGGAATGAAATTCAATCCTAAAAGTTTGTCAAGAAACAGCGCTTTATCAAAACTAGAGCCGTTCATTTTAAATAATGGGGCAAATAAATGTCAGAGCGCAGGTAGTGAAAAGATTGTTTTTTGAAGTATTAGAAGTAACTAACCATGTAAATCTCATTGTACCACGCGCTCAAGATTGGGGGAAAAATCAGAAAGATTTTAGTCTTGGACGGCCGTTGTAAGTCCTGCCATATATGGGAGTGTCATCTGCATAAATGTCGACAAATGTTTGTAAAATATGATTTAGGAAAATCGTTAATAAGGATCAGGAGAGAGTCGGGCCTGGGATTGATCCTCGAGATACGCCAGCGTGATATTGTGAGTTTCAAACTTCTGCTTATCAAGGACAAAGAGAAAAGGAGTTTATTGTTGAAACGATATTTCAAGCTATTCCGTTGCGGGAAAACTTCTGAATTAATTCTTTCATACCAAACCCTATTGAATGCTTTAGCTATGTCACGAGCACATTACACTAGAAATGAGGGTCACGTCAATAGATTCCAAGATCATGTGCTTATCAGCTCTAGATCTCGCACTCTGGAAGCCATATTATTTCTCACCGATTAGGTTGTTGCAATTCATGACGCATAAGAAACTGATGGAAAAGACCTTAGTCTGTACGTAGTACAGTAGTCGACCGGACGCAGCCCAGTAGCGATTTAAGTGACCCAGAAAAGCAGAGACACCGCACACATCAGCAGAAAAAAAAATAAATAATAGTAATGGTGATAAAGACAACATAACAGAGAACAATAAAAAAAAGCTCACGCCAAAACAAGTTATTAACCAAAAAATAAATAAATAAATAAATAAAATAACAAATAAAGGCAAATAAATAAAAATAGCATATTTATAAACATGTTAATTACCTACTCATACCATACATAAATCCCCTACTCACATTTGCCCCGAGGCCTCACATAGCTACACAACTTCCGGTCCTTCACCCAGCATGCTTTGAATCGACCTGTTGCGCACACCATTTGAAAATGGAAAATTTTTCCGAAATTAATAATGGAATACGTCGCAGAGGCTTACAAGTAAGACATTTTACCATACAACTGAATAAATATATATATATATAAAAACATTTAATATATATATATATATATATATATATATATATATATATATATATATGCATGTACTTATTGATTTGTAAATCGCCACTTGTTCTTGTCTCCTCTTACCAACAGCGACTATAATTCATTCCTCGCACTCTGACAGCCTTCGAAATCTCTTTTATATATATATATATATATATATATATATATATATATATATATATATATATATATATATATATATATATATATATACAATAATAAGATATATAAAATAATATGTTAGGATAGAGGATGTATGCAATAATAAAATATATGGATTAATATGTTATACATATGTAATAATATGATATACATATATATATATATGCAATAATTAGATGTATAATGTAATAGGTTAGTATACAAGGTATATACAATAAATATATATAGTTATTTGGATTCATCGGACTACGGTTCTCATCTTGAGTGTGGTTTTTCGAACGTTTCGGTCGATGTAATTTCCGACCTTCTTCAGATGTATACCCGAATTCGACAGAAACATTCCAGAGTTCGACAAGATACACCTGAAGAAACGTTGTGAAAACCATGTTCAAGATGAGAACATTACTTCGATGAATCCAAATAACACGAGTAACCAATCCTCATCTCAAAAATTCAAAAACAATATATAGTTATTCGATAGAACTACCGCGATTTGAAACAAATTTATGATAAAATTAAGCTAAAGTCGTGTTGAGCTTTCTCTTTTTTACTTTTATGTAGACTCTACTACGCATTGAGCTCTTTCAGTTGGGATTTTCTACAGAAATCTTTTTATCATTGAGGGATTAATATTTTCTTTCTCTGTCTATCTCTCATTCTCTCTGAATACATATATATATATATATATATATATATATATATATATATATATATTTACATAGATATTGTACATATATATATACATATATATACATATATATATATAATCGAGTTAACAACGGTACACATCTGAATGCGTGTCTTCAAGTACAATAACGGGTAATTAAAATCATTTGAAATCGATCTAGTTCCTATTAATTCTCTTTTTCGGTGACTCCAAATCTATCGACGCGCATCATTTCGAAGCAATCTGAGTTCATTAAGGGCAAATGATTAAAATGATTTCTTATTGAATGTCTTTCTTTTTCTTTTTTTCAATTTCTTTCGCTTAACTTGTTGTTTTTTTTTTTTTTTTTGCTCTTTCATTCGTTTACTTTATTTTCTAATTCATATATATATATATATATATATATATATATACATATATATATATATATATATATATATATATATATATATATATATATATATATATATATATATATATATATATATAGCGATGCTCTTTTTATAAATAAATCATCGAACTTAGTTATTTCGGACGACGTCAAAACATCGTTAAACTCAAGACTCCTCAAGCAACTTCCGTTAGGAGCCTTGAATGTCGTACAGGCGGTCGAGTTTCAATCCTGGTTTGAGGTAGTTCCCTGTCTAGCCACACTGATGAGCTGAGAAACAGCGAAATAGTACTGTATGTTAATGACTATATATATATATATATATATATATATATATATATATATATATATATACACCCACTCTACTTATTTTGTACTTCGTTTTTAAAATTAAATGTGTTTTAAACTCTTTTTAAAAGTGTTTTTAACATGTTTTATTAACTACTTGTTCTCATATATATATATTCTTGATATAAAATTTAAGACCATGTGAAAATATTTAAAAAGAAACCTTTTTTAAGATAGATTTAAAACTCTTCCCACTTAAGGTTACCGATATAACCTAAAAGCTTATGAAAAAAAAAAAAAAACTACATCCGAAGCATTTAAT
The DNA here is from genome assembly GCF_053919585.1 of Euprymna scolopes. Taxonomy (NCBI): domain Eukaryota; kingdom Metazoa; phylum Mollusca; class Cephalopoda; order Sepiida; family Sepiolidae; genus Euprymna; species Euprymna scolopes. Next base: position 42,308,197 of record NC_136514.1, read on the forward strand.
TCCGAAATATGAATTTCTATAAAGTGGGGCATTTTACACTTGATCAAAGGATCGACCTCTGGAACACACCATATTACTTGTAACGTAGTACACATGTTTTATACACGCGTTCACCTGTAGACATCTGGGACCCAAGCGTTGTAGACTCAGTCGCAAAGGAGACAAATAATAGGAAAGAGGAAAGAACGTAAACTCCTGCATCTGAATTTTATTCTTAATTATTCGCCACGCGTGACTTCTCGCTACGGCTGTGACATCTCTAACATAATCGTCTTCTCTATCGTGCTCTCCCTCCTTTTTATAATATTTTTCTTTTTCCTTGCCGTGATGTCATTTCGCTCGGCATTTGAATATAGCCGCTCTGTTACATACCGCCATGTTATTTAAATGGTCGATCATCAAAAGTTATCTGGATTTTTCTTCTGGCAAAGTGTTTGGTTATACTTACTATTCGTCCGGTAATATTGTACAAATGAATTTTCATGTGAAGACCTTTATAGTAAACCCTGTCAAAATGTAGATTCCATGAACAAAGTTTCTTTCTTAGAACTGCACGCCTGTGGAACTCTCTTCCGTTTGCCTGCTTTCCAGTTGATTACAGTCTGATTGTCTTCAAGTCCAACGTAAACAAGTTCTTGATGAACCGTCTCCCTAAGTAATCCAATTTACAAAATTCCCACTACTTACTTTTACTACTCTATTATGACATTGACTAATGTATACCCATTACTCCTTATCCTCAAGTGGCCTCCGGGCCTTGATAAGTGTTGATTCCCGTGTAAAAAAGACTTGAATATATAAAGCGCCACTGCCATAGATTCAATGGCTTTTTTCCAGTAGATCGTAAACGTTTTCCGAAATGACTATTTAAAGATATCGGTAGCAGAACTGGCTTCTCTAAATCTATTCCGTTGGTCAGGAAGATTTTTAGCATAAACGAAGTGGTGAAGTATCTCTGCATTGATTAGCAACTCAAAGATATAACGAAGGGTTCGAAGAGACTAGCAAGGCGATGCTTTTGCTAATCCATTCTTTCATACGAGTAATTTCTCAACCACGAGAGAAATAAGATTCGGCAAGACATTTGTTATAAAATTTAGAGAAAGCAGGAACCCGTTCAGCAGAAGATTTATATATTAATACGATAGCATGTGTGTTCTTTTGTGTGTCACGCTTATATCCGGGTCGTTTAATTATGTTCTTCCATCTCTTGTAATAATTAATTTTAACAAGAATTTCTCATAAGTTTTGTTTTCGGTTTCGACTATAGCTCATAGCATTTAAATCATCTATTTTTTTTTAAATAAATAAATTTATCACGAATTCTTCATAAGTTTTGGTTTCGATTTCGATTATGGCTGAGGGAAATCAAGTTTTATGTATATATATATATATATATATATATATATATATATATATATATATATATATATATATCATAAGTTTTTATTTCGGTTTCGATTCAAGCTAATGCACCCAAGTCATATGGATGTATGTCATTTTTGAAATCGCAACTTTATAACATATAAAAATCGATAGAACATTAACTTTATAATAATATATATGAAATATGCTAAAATTAAAATAGCATATTTAAGCGTACTTTACGGGCGTTCGTAGTAGATTAGATAAGCACTTTTGCAGTTTTAACAAAAAAGTTACAATAATATCAGAGTGTCTCCATTTACACTGAACATCTACAGAATGCCAACATCAATATATTACATATGAATGAGTCCCTGTGGAATTTCCACAGGTCCCACTAGTTATTATTAAGACAATAATAGGAATAAAAACAGGTTCACATGTTTTGGAGGTGTGAAAGGTTTATTTTTTTAAATGATATTTCGGACATGGGAAGGGGTGATAAGCAGATGGTGGATTTTGTTTTTGGTCACCAGTAGAAAGTTAAGGGATTGAAACATTAGCGGGATCCAAGGTGGGGTTCATGGTGAACCGCTGGGCAAGCAATTCAGTTTTAGTATATGTCGTGCATGTGACATCATGGTGGGTGAATAGATGAGTGATTTGTTGATTATCAACACAAATGTAATCATGGGTTCTTAATTTTTTGTAAACCAATGCGTTTTCTGGTCAACTTGGGATACTTTTACTAAGCTGCTATTACTCCAGCCTTGCAACGATTTCTTTCATAAGATAGTTGTTCTATTTTCATCAAACTTTTCGAAGTTGAAGCAGTAGTTTCTTTTTAGCTCATGCGCAAAAGAAGCTGCGCAGATTGAAGTGAACTATTGTGGAGAGAGTGGTTGAATATTAGATTTCCCCGCTTCAATGCCTTCTTCGTTTGCACATGTTATGCAAGAGAGATGAAAAATTTAATTTCTGGCGCGAATTCCTAGACAGTTCTTTTGTAGTATCTATGCACCTTGAAATATATACATATAAATGATTATATACACACAAAAAAAACAAATAGTGTTATGTGTTTGAGTCAAAGAGTATTAAACATGCAGCACATATTAAGAATAAATTTAAACTCAGAGTTAAAGAAACATTTTAGGTTAGATGGTTGGTTGTTTTTTTTTTTTGTTTTTTTACGGCATATCAACCCTTTTCGGGTTATTTAATGCCGAATCCAAAGATTTTGAGGAAAATTTTTTTAATAGAATATATTTTTTGTTTTCACGTCGGTTTCTATTTAACCCATAGTTGGGACCCTAACAGGTACTACCACTCCCAGTCAGAGTGGACCTGGGAGCAACGGTAATTAAAGGGTGGCTCCACACTCCCCAAAGCCCACAAGCTGGGGCCTCACCAATGGATATAGTTTAAAGTCATATCCAGGACCAGAAACATTTTAGGAAAGTATGTATTGTACATAAGAACAAAGAAACACGGAACTAAAAGGTATTTTTGAATGCTTGCAATGCAGGAATGTACAATCGTTATGAGCAGATAAATAAAATAAAAATAAATGAATGATAACTAATTCAATATATATTTTTTTTTAATTTTTATATTTTTATATATATTTATTTATTTATTTATTTATATATAAACCTGAATTTTTTTTTCAACTGTGGATGGCACTTATTTCATTTTATCTGCTCATAACGACTGTAAATTCCTGGATTGTAACCCTTCAAAATACCTTTTATTATTTAAGTATGTTTCAAGCAAACCACGCCATACTTCAAATACGAAACTATTCACAAATGGCTGAAAGGATGTAAGCAAGTTCTAAATTCAGTTTAGTTTACGTTTAGAAAACCGAGTTTTGAGAATTAATAACCATATTCTTAGGTCAGAATGAAAGGTCAGAAAATATTTGTAATTACAAATGTGTCCAGTTTTCTTTGAGAAATATTTTTTTATATGAGTCCTTTCGACCGGATTTGGATCGCAGGACATATCGTCCGGCGTTAATTTAGTCAGCGTCTGACAACCTGGAGCCGTGTGACGACTCAAACTGACTCACTAGCTGACTAACTAAAAGAGCTAATGATAGCAGCCTTCTTTATATCGTTTTAGTGAATGGAAAGTTCCAGAGACGCTCCATGCAAAACTACAGCACACATTCCAGAAGCTCTCAAAAAAAGAACAGTTTACATTCTATATTTCGAACTCTCTATAAACTCTTAAAGAGAACAATTTTATATTATAACTTTCATGTATTTTTAATAGGAATAAATATACATTTTTAATATTATAAGACATTGTAATAACTTAATACTTTCATGGGGAACATTTAGTCCCATGACAACAGACAGTTATAGATGGATAAACGGATAAATAGAATAAACTGCTAGATAAATCGATAGATGAATTAATAAATAGCGTGATAAAGATATATAAGTATATACAGACAGACAGAAGATGAACGGTCCTGGATATGACCTTAAACTATATCGGATAGTGAGTCCCCAGCTTGTGGGCTTTGGGGAGTGTGGAGCCACCCTTTAATTGCCATTGCTCCCAGGTCCACTCTGATCCGGAGTGGTAGTACCTGTTAGGGTCCCAACTATGGGTCAAATAGAAACCGACTTAAAAAAAAAAAAACGAATATACTCTATTAAAAAATTGTTCTTCAAAATCACTGGATTTGGCATTAAATAACCCAAAAGTGTTGATATGCCGTAAAACAAAAACAACCAACCAACCAACCAACCAACAGAAGATGAATAAATAAATAGATAGATTGATAGAGACAGACAGACAGACAGACAGACAGACAGACAGATAGATAGATAGATAGATAAATAGATAGATAGACAGACAGGCAAACGGAAAAATTAGTAGATATATGAGTAAATAAATTGACAGATACACAGACACGCAGATTAATCGGTATATATATATATATATATATATATATATATATATATATATATATAGAAGTGTGTTAAATGAATTAGATGAATATATATATATATATATATATATATATATATATATATATATACGCATACATAGAATGCCCATCTCTATCTTTATCTTTTCTCCCCCTCTATCTCTACTATTGCATAAAAGTCGAGTTCCATTCCTTATAAGTCCCGAAATAGCTGAGTCTATCTTTTGAAGATTTCACACAAAGCTAATTCACATGTCTGGCAGTGTTCTTGGATATGTTTTCTACAGAAATTAATCCAATAGGTATCGAAAATCGAAAAAACTCCGATCTTTAAATAAGTTTTTCTCTCTTATAGATAAAAAAGACTTTTTAAAGGGAAATATTTCATGTTACACCGACCAAGGGAGATAATAAAAAAATCCGTGCAAATTATATCCTCTAAAAAAAGCAGTTTATTATATTCTAGAAATATAGTTTAGTGGTAGATCATTCGACTACAGATCGAACGATCCTCTGTTCAAGCCTGGGTCTGCCTCAGCATTTAATTTCCTTACTAATGAGTTCAATTTACGATAAAAAAAGAAGATGTACTATTTAAAATCGCCGCAAATCATTTCTTCGTTTGCATATCTTAAAAGTAAACATTAACCAAAAGTGACTTTTTCAGGGCATCCAAGGTCTAGCCGAAATATCAGCTGACCTTATATTATAAACAAACATAGACCGAATTTGATGAACGACATTATCATTATTATTAATTAATTTTAATTTCAGTTTTTCGCGAATTAGTCCACCGGACATATTATTCCTCGTAATGTATAATAATCAGTAGAGGATTGATTCAATAATAATAATACATACGCAATCTGCATAAATTAAAAATATCATGTTTAAGTGGATTGTGCGACCAGATAACGCTGGGTATCCAACTAATTATAAATGGATAGATTTTGTATAAAAATAACAGAAGATATTGTTGTTTTATAATATACTAGCGAGGGGTACCCGGCGTTGACCGGGTGTTAAGAGGGCAGTGTGGAAAGTCCGGGGGTGGGGGTGGAGTAAAAAAAAGTAAGTATGAGGATCGAACCCGAACCCTTGAGGCAAAGTTGTAAATAAAAGTGTGAAAAAACAAGTGCGACGTTAACGATTGCCCCACCGCGAGATGCTTACGGAAAAACGTTTGAATTTATTTAATTACTTGGATTTGGCAGGTGCCCGTTTTAATGAGTTAATGGGGTCAAGTTTGACTGCGGGATTTTTATTTTCCCAAGATGTTATAGGAAAAAGACTAACCCACATGCGGCGAGCGACAAATGTTGAATGTTTATCTTCCCGAAATCAAGCAAATTAAATAGGCAGGGGAACTTCGTTGTTAACTGTGAGATATTACGATTTATATGTGATATAAAAAGGTTTAAAAAGTTGTGAAGCGAGCGACCGCTTCTCTGAAAAAAGCCTTTTTTTTACATACAGAAAGAGCGAACACACATACATACATACGTACATACATACATACATACATACATTTTCGCTTTTATATATATAGATAATGTATGCAAGAGGAAAAAAACATGAAAATAAGTTGAAGCATTTCTTTTTGTGTGTGAACAGATGGTAATGAAGATACAGCAATATAAAACGAACAAGAAAACGAAGCCAGGGAGATCTGCAATGAATAACGCAACCCTAGCTCTTTCCCCGGGGATAGATTGGTTCGGATGATTTGCAATACATTAAACCATCCATGAAAGAACGGACAAATCTACCATGAGATCATTTCTTTGTATACAAAACAACTTTTTTATCATGAGTTAACTTGGTCGAGTATATTATAAGTTCCTCTATGAACAAATGTATACAAACATTAATGAATATATTGACGAATTTCGTGCATATTGAAACTATATACAGTTTCATGCAACAATACACACGTATTAATTAGAATCTTCGGACTACGGTTTTCATCTTGTGTGTTATTTTCACAACGTTTCGTCCTATGTAATCTCCGATTTTCTTCATGTGCAATTTGTCAAACTCGGGAATCTTAATGTTGGCTTTGTGAATCTGCACGGAATTTCGAACGGAACCTTTATTTAATCCACATGGGTAGCATGCCTTCGTTCTGTCAGCCATGACTGGGTAGAAGTTCTTAGTAATCCGCATTTGTATTTTTGAGTGTCACCCGCACTATGGATTGGCGCTTCACCATCCAGAGGAGTGTAAATTTACAACTGAATATTACCAAGTGTATATCCATTAGGCCAAGAGCCATTGCAAACCATTCAAGTATGAATTTTACCCGCGTAAAAACCTATATTGCTTCTATATACACATTCTTACTACTTATCATTATATATCACTATTTAGTATCATATATTACTACACACACGCACGAACACACATACGCGCATACTTATAAATATATATGAATAAATAACTCTAATGTATAAAAGGATATATGTCTGTTTGTCTGTATCCATATATTTAAACTCTATTTCCTTCGATACTAAAAATCGCAAAGCGGTACAAGGGGTCTCAAATGATTGGATTTTTTTTTTACGGACCGCTCTTTTATGGATCGCTCGCCAACTAAAATAGGGGTCTAAAATGGGGCAAAGTCTCAAAAATCCTTTAACATTTTTTTAAATTCATCTTAATTTATTTATAATTTTTAACTAGTGAAGGAGATGCGGCTTTGTCCGCGCGTGAAATAAGTAATATGATATTTTAATTCGTCCAGATTTCGTATATATTATTATAGTCGTGATTCCAAACGTAAAAAGAAAAAAAAAAGAATTTGAGTGGCATCAGCTAGAATCGAAACTAAAACTATAGGATTCAAAACTGGTGACGTTACCACTGTACCAACGTGACACAATTATTAACTGCTTAAAAATTAAAATTCAAGTTAAACTGGGATGAATGACAATGTATAAGGATTTTTTTTTACAAATTTGTCCAAATTTGACCTTTTAAACCCCTATTTTAACCGATTATAGAAACATATAGACACAGCTCGTAACCCCCCCCCAATCATTTGAGGCCTCTAGCGCAGTTCAACGACTTTTAGTTTCGTAGCAGATAGAGTTTAAAAATACGGAGACAGACAAACAGACGTATAGGCTTTGATATAATAGATTTTTAATCAGTTCATATGCGTGTCACATTGGTACAGTGGTAACGTCACCAGCTTTGAATGCGACAGTTTGGCTTTTGGTTTTGATTTTAGCTGATTGCAATCAATTTTCCCCCTTTTGATTTCACGACTCTATTATAATGTATACGAAATCTGGACAAATCAAAATATCACATTTAATCGTATTTAATGGCCAGGAAAAACCAGGCAACTCCTCTCCGCTAGTATACATATATATATATATATGTAATTACATTGAGCATCTTAAGTAAGGATTGGTATATATTATAAGAAAATATATTCCTACCGAAATATATATATATATATATATGTATATATATATATATATATATATATATATATATATATATATATATATAAGTAAAATGCCTGTGTGTGTCTGTGTACATTTCCCTACGCAAGAAACCTGTCAATTTTAAGCCTACAGATTCGAAATTTGATATACAGTGTACTGAGATTTGGGAAAATCGAGGTGATTTGTTTTCGGACAGAAATTTGGCGATTAAGGGTCAAAGTTCAACGATTTGACCTTTGAGAACTCTACCAAACTCCTCCTACACTTTTGGTCTAAAAACGTGAAATTTTAGATATAGATTCCTTGGACATGGATCTAACTTAATAACTTGATTTGAGCCCTAAACAATACATTTTAAGGGGTCATAATAGGCGTCAAAGTTTAAAAAATTGACCTTTTTTTTTGTTTTGATCAGCATACACCTCAAAACACCCCAGTAACGCCGGGCACCCATGCTAGTATATATATATATATATATATATATATATATATATATATATATATATATATATATATATATATATATATATATACCTGCTACATTTTATGATTCCTCTTCCCTGGATGTTTTCTTTCCATTTCTCTATTTATATCATTTTTGCCTGATTAGTATCGCCAAATGCAAAATTAATAACATTCCCATACTGACTATCGTGAATACGTCGACTTTCTTTCTGAAAAGCGTATGGCCGCCGCCATTAGAGGAGAATACAGGTTAAAAGTGCAGTACGGTCCCAGTGGGGAGCAGTCAGTACAAATGAGCGAAAGTAATCTTCCCAGTTTCGATATAAATATTTCAATAACCCTCCATGTTCAAAACAATGATATCGTTCGACTGCAGACGACAATGTTGCTTTTCACTAATCACAAAATGCCGATCGTTGCCAAAAGAAAATGTAAAGAAACACGGACCAGGTCATTAAATATTAAAAGTCAAAACTTAAATGTTAAACAACGTAAGAATACTAGTGAAAACTGTGCGTGTTCGTAATTTTCTTACCCGATGGTTGGCTCAAAGATCTGTCAAAACCAGTGAATCCGAGATATTTCGATTCACAAACACATGTCTAATCTTTTTACTATTTAAAAATCGTTCGCATGCATGATAAAATATACGAGTCGTTCCAAACGTAACGTTTCTTATTTTTAACGACAAAAAGTTGAAGAGCTACGAAGACGGGAGTGGTACCATTAAAACCAACGACTGTTTAGGTCCCAGAATTTTTATTTATTTATATAATTACTACCTTTGTAAATGCAGTTTTGTTGGTGGTGGCCGATGACTGTGCATGGGAATCCGCAGCGCACTCTCTCATAAAAGTCTCGTTCGAAAAGTAAAGACTTCTATTGCTCTTTGGTGCAAAACATTAAAGAATAAGGAAAACGGGAGTGGTACCGTTTAAACGAGTGATTTTTTATTCAGCGGAATTTACTTTTCTACATTGTCACCATTCATCAAAATGCATTCTGCCACAATTCAATGACGCATCTATGCTTCTGACACACGTTTTTGACAGGAGTTGCTTACTTAGTCTCACACTATCAATATCTACAACAGAGAGATGGTAATTTCAGATCATAAATGCATGAGTGTAGTCATTATTACAATGGAATGTTGAATTCTCTCTGATCAAAATGAATATATTGGAGGCATTTTTGAACACCGCTGGTATATTGGGACCCTACGCCAGTAAGTAGAGATCATCTTCATCATGAATTTCAGAAGTGTGTCATGAAGTGCATGTCACGACGGCCTGGCAGCTAACGGAAATAGACCAATAACATATTGCGAGTAGTTTGTTCTCTAGACAAAACACGCTTGAAGCATGTGTCGAATTATGAGCGAGAAATTACATCACGTGTTCCTATTTATAATGCCTCCCCACGGGACAGGGTTAGACACCAGGGTCATTTTTTAACGTGGAGAAAAGGAACAAAAATAAAAATTGTCTCAGTCTTGAAGGAGTTCTCCTCCACTGACAGAGAACAAGAAATTGAAGTGTATTATCTGAAGAACAGATACTACACTTTGAGGTATTTATTTGCTCCCCCACTGAGCAAATTAGGCACAAGGACAATTTTTAAAGTGAGGAGTGAAGGGGAAATGGGGACCAACTCCCCGGGGAGTAGGGGAGCTGGATAGTGACAATTGGTATAAAGGGTCGCCCCTACATTGACCAAGGTCTTATATGTGGGGTCGCCCCCACAAATGGTCTTTGAGATACTACACTTTGATCTTACATCACGTGTTCGACACAGAGTTTCGAAGGAATTTCTTTAATGAAGAAGCGGCGATACCAGAAGTGCCAAGCAATGTAAGGATCTTAGTCAATGTCCCCAAGACTGTGAGTTCGCCGACCATTTTATAAAGCTAAGTAAGACAATTAAATAAGAAGGAATTCATTTTAGCTTATCATTAAGAAGGAATTAAGTTTGGTTTTCCTTGTCTTGAACGGGCCCTGTCGGTAGGGCATTAGAATACGCCGACTGCCCCCCCCCTGCAGAGGGTAAAAGTCCCTCAATGGGGGTCCTGGATATGACCTTAAACTATATCCAGTGGTGAGGCCCCAGCTTGTGAGCTTTGGGGAGTGTGGAGCCACCCTTTAATTACCATTGCTCCCAGGTCCACTCTGACCCGGAGTGGTAGTACCTGTTAGGGTCCCAACTATGGGTTGAATAGAAATCGACGTGAAAACAACAAGTATATTCTATTAAAAAAAATTTTCTTCAAAATCTTTGGATTTGGCATTAAATAACCCGAAAAGGGTTGATATGCCGTAAAACAAAAACAACCAACCAACCTTGTCTTGAACGTACATACACAGGCGACAAAAAGAAAGTCCGCACTTGTAATTTTTTTCAAAATCTGCAAATTTAAGCTAAATTTAATGTAACTGGTTAAACAAACTATCCCTCATTTGATTGGCCTTTTATTCTACTATAATTTCACCTGTTCATATTTGACTTTTAATTGAAATATTCTAGTGTTCACATCAATTTAAAAAAAATAACTTCAAATTGAGGAGGCAAAAAGTAGGTCCGCAGCAACAAATTCGCTTAAAGCCAGATTAAATCTTCGCCTCTAAATCAGTTTAAAATATCCACAAACATGCAACAAATCATCTTTAATCGTGATTGAATGAGGTATAGGTCGTTTAAACTGTTACATTTAATTTAACTTAAATTTTCAGTTTTTGAAAAAAAAAAAAAAATACAAGTGCGGAATTTCTTTTTGCTGACACTGTATCTCCCCAATAAAACGTTTAAAACTACCCACAATGTTCATATGTTTTTTTTTCTTTTCTTTTCGTTAACGTTTTGTACGTTTTGTTTGGTGATGGGCAGGTTACATATCTCTTCTAAGTGCAGAGAAATCGATTCATTTCTCTGTCATCTTCCGCTAGAAAAGTAAGACTCGAGCCGTTTATAGTGCGTAAAGAGAGTGGGCTCATGTGTTAAAATACAGCCTTGTCACTTTTATAATCAATTTCTCGTTATGATGATATAAAAGCCACCCTGCTTTAGAAAATAGACGAAAGACAATTTACTTCTGCCCACCTCCAAAAACGTAGATAATAACTTACAGTATGGAATCCTCGAAGAGAAATTCAACGTTAATTCGAATGTAAACTAGTCGTGAATGTCCACATTCAGGAGCCACTCATTGTATGCAGACATTCGCATGGAAACAAAACAAGGAAAGAATTTGACTCTCTTTTTTAAGTTTAACCAACGCACATTAATTTACACGTACTTTACAGAATAACGCCTCCTCGCTGGTTCAAATGTGCTAAACAAGATTCTACCGTGTTGAACAAGGGTAGTATTTCGGAGGGGGAGGAGGTTTTCGTCTGTTCGGTTATTATTTTTATTATTATTATTATTATTATTATTATTATTATTATTATTATTATTATTATTATTATTATTATTATTTACATTATTATTACGTGTCTCTAAGTATGTATGTGTGCAGCCATGATCGTCTGTCTATGTATTCATTATTGATGTGGTCGTGTCACTTCTAGTATGCCTATATATATTGCGATAAAGTAACCATACCTTCTCTCTCTCTGTCTCTCTCTCTCTCTCTCTCTCTCTCTCTCTCTTTCTCCCTCTTGTTCTTCTTTTAGGGGATGCAATTCTTCCCGTCACTGGTCGATGCTGGAAAGGAACATCTCACGAAAACATAACGCTGAGGTTTTGGCATGGATTTTTTTTATTCGTTTTACGAGTGAACAGGGAGAAGCACCCGCATTGTGATTTAAGCTTTCTTCCGTTTCGTTTTCGACCCATTCTGCATTCATCGACACGCTTATCTCATCCAAAATCGGAAGGCAAACTGCATTTGCATGCGAGTCGAAATATATCTTTCTCTCTTTCTTTTTCATGCAGCGTTTTCTTTCACACGAACTGAATAACACCACAGGCGTCACTGCTTCACCTTGCTACCGCGTTTGACATACATTCTTAACAATTTGAACTCTTTTTGCACTAACCAAACTGCAAAGCAACTCACAATTTCCGATATGTCGGCGGAACCCGGTATCTATAAATATAAAAGCGAAAATGTATGTATATTTGTATGTGTGTTCACTTTCTCTGTATGTCTACAAAAGGCTTTTTTCAGAGAAGCGGTCGGTCGGTTCACAACTTTTGAAAACTTTTTATATCACATATAAATCGTAATATCTCACAGTTAACAACGAAGCTCGCCTGTCTTTTTAATTTGCTCGACTTCGGGAAGATAAATATTCAACATTTGTCGCTCGCCGCATGTGGGTTAGTCTTTTTCCTATAACATCTTGGGAAGCGTTCCCGCAGTAAATGAAATACCATCCCGCAGTCAAACTTGACCTCATTAAGTCATTAAAACGTGCACCTACCAAATCCAAGTAATTAAATAAATTCAAACGTGTTTCCGTAGCATCTCGCGGTGGCTCAATGGTTAAAACCATCGGACTCTGTTTTTCACACTTTAATTTCCAACTTTGCCTCAACGGTTCGGGTTCGATCCTCATATTGTCCTACCAAAACATTTTTAACCCCACCCCCACCCCCGGAGTTTCCACACACACCTCCAAACACGCGGGCAACGCCGGGTACCCCTCGCTAGTACTTTCATAAATCAGAGTTCATTTTCTGTAGGCTGTTTTTGAGCCCAGTCAACGACGGGTACTTTTGCTAGTATATTATATATCACACGTGGCACTCTTTCTTTGTCTGGCCTTATTCAGGACGCGTCTTTTCTTGTCACTTTCGACCCAAATGTGCAACATGTCTAGATCTCTCCTGCTCTCACTTCAAGGGTCAACGGTTGTTTTATAACATTTGTTTTTGCTTCTTTCTCGACGTGACGTAATGTAAAAGACGAATACTTGAATATATTTGGACAAATGAGATTTTTTCTGTGTACCTGTAAAGTAGCATGGTGACAAGATGACAACATTCACAGGCAGACGAGATTTCAAAACTGACGGAATATCGGAGTCATCAGAACCTTAGTATTTACGGAGAACAATTACATTCTGCTTAGTTTTGGTATTTTGTTTTTGTTATATTTCATGTAGTGTCGTCTGGGTTTATATATATATATATATATATATATATATATATATATATATATATATATATTTATATACTAGCAGGGGTGCCCGGCGTTGCTCGGGTGTTTGGAGGTGTATGCTGTGCAAAAAAAGCAAAAAAAAAACAAAAAAAATGCTTAATTTTTTAAAACTTTGACCCCCATTATGACCCCGTAAAATTTATTGTTTCGGGCTCAAATCACTTTATTAAGTTAGATCCATGTTCAAGGAACCTATATCTAAAATTTCAAGTGTCTAGACCCAAAAATTGTCGGAGGAGTTTGGTAGAGTTCTTAAAGGTAAAATCGTTGAAATTTGACCCCTTAACAGCCAAATTTCTGGCTGACACCCGTCACATCGATTTTCCCAAATCTCAGTTCCCGGTATTTCAAATTTCGAGTCTATAGACTAAAAATTGACAGAGTTATTGCGTAGGGAAATGTACACAGACAGACAGACACACAGACAGACAGACACACAGACAGACACGTTCACTTTTATATATATATATATATATATGTATATATATATATATATATATATGTATATATATATATATATATATATATATATATATATGTATATATATATATATATATATATATATATATATATATATATATATATATATATATATATATATATATATATATATATATACTTATTCCACTCTATTTTGTGCCTTCGATAGGTTTTTTTTTTAGTTTTATTGTTTAACCTTTCCGGAGGAAACTTTTCGCTATTTCTCATTCTCTAACAAATTTATTTATTTCTTTTGTCTCCTCCATTTTATGTTTTTCTTCGTGTCCTTTTTCCTTTCTCTTTCTTGTTCTTATCCTTTCGATTTTTGTCATATCTTATTCTCTTGTTGTTACAATATTTTTTACTATAATGGGATATGATCTCGCACGGTCGGAGAGATTCTATTTACAAACGATGTTGCTAGGAACTGGCGAATCGAATTAATTCATGTCCAGCTACCAACCAATCAGAAACCAGAATTGCTCCATAAATATTAAACCTTTCTCTAGCAATCTCGCACATGTTTTCTTCTTCCTGTCAACAGAGGAAGAATCTTTTGCTCTGTGGATTGCAACTCGAGAACTGTCTACTGCAAACCAGTCAATTCCCAGGACTCGTGTAGAACAACGAACCATCGGAAACTGTTCTGTCTACTGCAAACCAGTTACCTCCCAGGACTTGTGTAGAAAAACGACTGTTCTGAAACTAAACATGGCTTACAATTCTAGACTTGTCTTTCTTCATCTATTTACTTACCTCTTACATTCTACACTCTTCCCCCGCATTCTTATTTTTCTTCTCCATTTATTACGTATTCATTATCTTCTTTTTTCAACTTGTTCTATTTAATCTACTATTCTTTTCGTCGTCATTTTTTTCTTTTTCCTCATTTTTTTTTTATCTTCCGCTATTTCTTCTCTTCAACTTTTCTTTAAAAAGAATTTAAAATTGGTTAACCTTCATGTAGTCGCTCGCATATTCATGACTGAATATATTAAAACTCTCCGTTTTAAAAATGTTTGAATAGAAAAAAAGAAGTCTTTTAATATCAATGTAAGAGCGGGAAAAACTCAACTTTATACATATATATACTATTTCTTCTTTTCAACTTCTAATTTTCTTTTTGTTCCAATAATTATACTTCTTTTTCTCGTCATTCTCCTCTGTGCCTCGCTTAATGCTTTCATGGCGCTTCTTTTTTTTATCACGTTCATCTCAAACAAGGCATATCGCAACTGGACTTGTATTTCGGACCATATTTAGGGGATATGAGCAAGACGTTGGTTTACGTTACCTTTAAACTTCTGCATATCCGTACAGTGAGGGAAGCAGGCAGCATGAAGGAATTTCCAACTTCTGTCCGAGTGGAAGGCATCCCGGCATCTGGAACCTCTTCAGTGAAGAGGGGTGATTTTATTGATAAGTGGGCTCGATTTTTAGTCGCGTGCAAGTGACTCTATAAATAACTCCGTCGGTCGGTCGGTCGGTCGGTCTGTCCGTAAACTTTTGTGCTTGGCCTTTTTGATTAAGATCAAAGGTATGTTGTTAATACATGCTGTTCTTATCTTTTTAAGCTTTCCTTGGCCTTCGGAGCGGGATCAAAGTGTAGCATCTGTTCCGGCAGATGCTGCAAGCTATGACTAGCTATGACTAGCAAAGACCAGATGTGGGGGCAACCCCACATGCCTGACCTTTAACCAGCTCCCATTTCCCACCTCTCGGGAGCTGGTCCCCCCTTTCCCTTCCCCCTCCCTTCACTCCTCACATTAAAAATTGGCCTTGTGCCTAATTTGCTCGGTGGGGGAGCAAATAAATACCATCTGTTCCGGCAGATGCTGCAAGCTATGACTAGCAAAGACCAGATGTGGGGGCAACCCCACATGCCTGACCTTTAGCCAGCTCCCATTTCCCACCTCTCGGGAGCTGGTCCCCTTTTTCCCTTGCCCCTCCCTTCACTCCTCACATTAAAAATCGGCCTTGTGCCTAATTTGCTCGGTGGGGGAGCAAATAAATACCATCTGTTCCGGCAGATGCTGCACTTAAGATAATTTGTACCAGTCAATGGAGGGGAAACCCTCTATACTGGGACAATTATTATTTTTGGTAACCAGAGTGACCCCTTTTAGGGGAGCTGGTTTTTACCTCACATTAAAAACGGCCTTGTGCCTAATTTGCTCAGTGGGGGAGCAAATAAATACCATCTGTTCCGGCAGATGCTGCACTTAAGATAATTTGTACCAGTCAATGGAGGGGAAACCCTCTATACTGGGACAATTATTATTTTTGGTAACCAGAGTGACCCCTTTTTGCCTACTTTTAGGGGAGCTGGTTTTTACCTCACATTAAAAACGGCCTTGTGCCTAATTTGCTCAGTGGGGGAGCAAATAAGCACCATCTGTTCCGGCAGATGCTGCACCTAAGATAATTTGTACCAGTCAATGGAGGGGAAACCCTCTATACTGGGACAATTATTATTTTTGTTAACTAGAGTGCCCCCTTTTTGCGTACTTTTAGGGGAGCTGGTTTTTACCTCACATTAAAAACGGCCTTGTGCCTAATTTGCTCAGTGGGGGAGCAAATAAATACCATCTGTTCCGGCAGATGCTGCACTTAAGATAATTTGTACCAGTCAATGGAGGGGAAACCCTCTATACTGGGACAATTATTATTTTTGGTAACCAGAGTGCCCCCTTTTTGGCTACTTTTAGGGGAGCTGGTTTTTACCTCACATTAAAAACGGCCTTGTGCCTAATTTGCACAGTGGGGGAGCAAATAAACACCATCTGTTCCGGCAGATACTGCAAGCAATGACTAGCTATGACTAGCAAAGACCAGATGTGGGGGCAACCCCACATGCCTGACCTTTAACCAGCTCCCATTTCCCATCTCTCGGGAGCTGGTCCCCTTCCCCCTCCCTTCACTCCTCACATTAAAAATCGGCCTTGTGCCTAATTTGCTCGGTGGGGAAGCAAATAAATACCATCTGTTCCGGCAGATGCTTCAAGCTATGACTAGCTATGACTAGCAAAGACCAGATGTGGGGGCAACCCCAGATGCCTGACCATTAACCAGCTCCCATTTCCCACCTCTCGGGAGCTGGTCCCCTTTTTCCCTTCCCCCTCCCTTCACTCCTCACATTAAAAATCGGCCTTGTGCCTAATTTGCTCGGTGGGGGAGCAAATAAATACCATCTGTTCCGGCAGATACTGCAAGCAAAGACCATATGTGGGGGCAACCCTACATATAAGACCTTGGACAATGTAGGGGAAACCCTTCATACCAATTGTCACTATCCAGCTCCCCTACTCCCCGGGGAGCTGGTCCCCATTTCCCTTTCACTCCTCACATTAAAAATCGGCCTCGTGCCTAATTTGATCAGTGGGGGAGCAAATAAATACCATCTGTTCCGGCAGATACTGCAAGCTATGACTAGCAAAGACCAGATGTGGGGGCAACCCCACATGCCTGACCTTTAACCAGCTCCCATTTCCCACCTCTTGAGAGCTGGCCCCCTTCTCCCCTTCCCCCTCCCTTCACTCCTCACATTAAAAATCGGCCTTGTGCCTTATTTGCTCGGTGGGGGAGCAAATAAATACCATCTGTTCCGGCAGATACTGCAAGCAAAGACCATATGTGGGGGCGACCCCACATATAAGACCTTGGTCAATGTGGGGGCAACCCTTCATACCAATTGTCACTATCCAGCTCCCCTACTCCCCGGGGAGCTGGTCCCCATTTCCCCTTCACTCCTCACATTAAAAATCGGCCTTGTGCCTAATTTGCTCGGTGGGGGAGCAAATAAATACCATCTGTTCCGGCAGATACTGCAAGCAAAGACCATATGTGGGGGCGACCCCACATATAAGACCTTGGTCAATGTAGGGGCAACCCTTCATACCAATTGTCACTACCCAGCTCCCCTACTCCCCGGGGAGTTGGTCCCCATTCCCCCTTCACTCCTCACTTTAAAAATCGGCCTTGTGCCTAATTTGCTCGGTGGGGGAGCAAATAAATACCATCTGTTCCGGCAGATACACTTGGCCTTCGGGACAAGATCAAAGTGTAGTATCTGTTCTTCAGATGCTACAAGCTATGACTAGCAAAGACCAGCTATGACTAGCAAAGACAGATGTGGGGGCAACCCCACATGCCTGACCTTTAACCAGCTCCTATTTCCCACCTCTCGGGAGCTGGTCCCCTTTTTCCCTTCCCCCTCCCTTCAATCCTCACATTAAAAATTGTCCTTGTGCCTAATTTGCTCGGTGGGGGAGCAAATAAATACCATCTGTTCCGGCAAATACTGCAAGCAAAGACCATATGTGGGGCCAACCCCACATATAAGACCTTGGTCAATGTAGGGACAACCCTTCATACCAATTGTCACCATCCAGCTCCCCTACTCCCTGGGGAGTTGGCCCCCATTCCCCTTTCACTCCTCACATTAAAAAGCGGCCTTCTGCCTAATTTGCTCGGTGGGGGAGCAAATAAATACCCTTTTCTTGGCTTTTGGCCAAGATCAAAATGTAGTATCTGTCTTACTACATTATGTACTTATGTTTGTAACTTGTGATATAAAGTGGGGTATCACTTTTCTGTATTAATTTAATGTAAAATGATAATTCATTTTACAGGCGTCAGTCTCAAAGCCATTCAAGTCATTCTCCAGATCATTCAAGTTGTTTTGGAAGATTCCAGTAATTTTTCAAGCATTCAATTCATTCTTAAGGTCATTCAATTCATCCTAAAGTTCATTAAAGTCATACAAAGTCATTTACTTTTTATTTATTTCAGTCATTTCAGCCCATTTTTCGGTCTTTTTAGTTTATCTGGAAGAATTTCATGTCAACCCTACATTAACGCATTCATTCATTGTTATATATAGGAGTCTTATTATTATCATTATTCTTATTGTTCTTGTTGTTATATTTATTGTTCGTTGTTAGGACGTCTTATTATAAGTGTGAGTCTTAGAGTCTTAGAGAGTCTTATTAAGAGTTTGTTGTTGTGTCTTAGAGAGAGAGATGTTGTAAGAGAGATTGATCGTGTTATAAGAGATTCATATATATTAAATGTTCATACTTAGAAGTGTAGAAGCTCTTTGAGTGAGGAGACATTGTTTACGTAAAGACATTTTATAACACGTATAATTACAATTTCACTTTACCTTTTTGGTAGAATTACAACACAAAGACGACGTTTATAAAAACACATGATGGGTTTATTTCTTCTTCCAACCGGTCGTGGTTTTCATAGTCAAGAATTCAAGTTTCACATTCTAAGTTTCAAAGGTGACCGTCTCGCTTCTAGACGTTCGAATCCCATGTCTGGACCCCAGACTGAGGTCTCTCGTCCTCAGGCTCTCTCTCTCTCTCTCTCTCTCTCAAACTCTCCCAGTTTCTTTCTCCTTAACTCTAAAGTTTCTAACTATATCGAGAATTTCCCATTTTACATGACGTCATACACATGTTAAAGCATGTGTCTTCTTTCACGTGTTCTGGAAATGCGTGTCCAAAACTTTTTCCTTTGTTTACAAAAGGAATTTTAACCTATATTCCCAGTAACATATATTTCTAATATGTTAAAAACATGTTTATTAAATTATCCTATATTTGCATTCCTTCAATTTAATTTCATAACAGAATTGACAATGCATATTCTTTTCTTAAAACTATTTTATCTCTAAGCTTAACAATGTTTGGTTTTACATTCCATTTGCTAATTCTCTCTCGCAATCTATTTCTAAACCTAAACTACGAGGTTCGAATGTCGTCTATTCTATTTCATTTTCATTTTAACTAAATCTCTCTATTTTTATACTTACATGAAAAGGGGACAGCCCTTATCATGTAACATCATTACAGGAGAGCACGCGACTAATTGCTTTCGCCTTGTTTTTATTTTCCGTTGTATATTTTCTTTCATTACATATTCTTTTTATTTTCCTTTTTTGTTATGTTTTTGATTTGCTATTGTTTTGCCCAACATTTTTTTTTTTGTTATATGTTTTTGATTTGTTATTGTTGCTCAACATTTTTTTGTTTTTTTGTTGTATGTTTTTGGTTTGCTATTGTTGCTCAACATTCTTTTTATTTTTGTTATATGTTTTTGATTTGTTATTGTTGATCAAAATTCTTTTTTTATTTTTTGTTATATGTTTTTGATTTGCTATTGTTGTTCAATATTTATTTTTATTTTTTTGTTATATGCTTTTGGCTATGCGATAGGCTATTTTTGCTCAACATTATTTTTTATTTTTTTGTTATATGTTTTTGATTTGCTATTGTTCAATATTTCTTTTTATTTTTATTTTTGTTATATGCTTTTGGCTATGCGATAGGCTATTTTTGCTCAACATTATTTTTTTATTTTTTTGTTATATGTTTTTGATTTGCTATTGTTGTTCAATATTTCTTTTTATTTTTTTGTTATATGCTTTTGGCTATGCGATTGGCTATTTTTGCTCAACATTATTTTTTATTTTTTTGTTATATGTTTTTGATTTGCTATTGTTGTTCAATATTTCTTTTTATTTTTTTGTTATATGCTTTTGGCTATGCGATAGGCTATTTTTGCCTAACATTATTTTTTATTTTTTTGTTATATGTTTTTGATTTGCTATTATAGCTAAAAATTATTTTTTATTTTTGTTATAGGTTTTTGATTTGCTATTGTTGTTCAACATTCTGTTTTATTTTTTTATTATATTTTTTTGATTTGCTATTGTTGCTCAACATTTTATATTTTTTGTTCTATATTTTGGATTTGCTATTGTTTTCTCAACGTATTTCTTTATTTTTTATAGGTTTTTGATTTGCTATAGTTTCTCAACATTCTTTTTTTATTTTTTTGTTATATGTTTTTGATTTGCTATTGTTGCTTAACATTGTTTTATTTTTTATTATATGTTTTGGATGTGCTATTGTTACTTAACTTTGTTTTATTTTTTGTTATATGTTTTTGATTTGCTTTTGTTGCTTAACATTGTTTTATTTTTTATATGTTTGTGATTGGCTATTGTTGCTCAACATTTTTTTGTTATATTTTTTGATTTGCTATTGTTGCTCAACATTTTTTGTTATATTTTTTGATTTGCTATTGTTGCTCAACATTTTTTGTTATATTTTTTGATTTGATATTGTTGCTCAACATTTTTTTGTTATATTTTTTTATTTGCTATTGTTGCTCAACATTTTTAGTGATTTTTTTGATTTGCTATTGTTGCTCAATATTTTTTTGTTATATTTCTTGATTTGCTATTGTTGCTCAACATTTTTTGTTATATTTTTTGATTTGCTATTGTTGCTCAACATTTTTTTGTTATTTTTTTTGATTTTCTATTGTGGCTCAACATTTTTTTTGTTGATTTTTTTTGATTGGCTGTAGTTGCTCAACATTTTTTGTTATATTTTTTTTATTTGTTATTGTTGATCAGCATTTTTTGTTATATTTTTAGATTTGCTATTGTTCCTCAACATTTTTTGTTATATTTTTTGATTTGCTATTGTTGTTCAACATATTTTGTGACTTTTTTTTTTGATTTGCTATTGCTCAACATTTTTTAAAAAATTTTTTTGGTAGTTGTACATTTAACGAACCAGACGTAACTCAGCATTTTCTTTGCTTTGTCCGACGCATGACGTCAACAGCCGGATACAACCGAGCGTTGCCGATTAAGCAGACGAGAATTTCGCTATCAATTGGAAGAGTGCCACAACTCAAGAAACGCTTATTTGAAGAGTTTTAAAAAAATTTGTTTTAAAAAGATAACTGACGAAATAATAATGAATATTACAAACCTTGCGGACTAGCTCCAGACCCCAGAGGCTGCACTAAACTTTTGCCAGTAACGGAAATTGTTGGCAGAAGAGAAAAGGTGTTTATTTACATTTTGGCCAGGATTGTGTACTTGCAAAGAGAACAAGCCTTTCCGACGGTTACGGTTGGAGGTGTAGAAGTGTAACATGTCGTCGATGGACCTCCATTAGGATTGGGACCTTCTCAAAATCCCGACTAACCATCGCGTGTATCATAAAAATAATATACTTATGGGCGTTCGAAATGGCATCTACAAAAAATCTCCATCGCGAATGTGGGTTACGTTCTCGCCACACAATCGTGGATTGGAAAATTTGCTGCGTGATATATGCAGGGACTATTTTCTTAGGAATCCCCGGCAGATTGGAGGCCCAGGCCATACGGTAGAAATCGACGAGTCCGTTTTTAACCGCCGGCAGACTTGTGACACCGGTCTGGGTCTTCGGTGGATACGACCCCGCCGAAAAGGAGGGTTTCTTGGTCACTGTACCAAATAGGAAGGCCGAAACCCACCTTCCACATATAAATAAAAAGGGGGGTGTATTACTGTACACATAGATTCGAAAAAGTTGTCAAAAAACAAATATATAACAAATATTATCAAAGGCAAGATAAGTTACTTTTCTATCAAACTTTTCTACAAATCCTTGTTTCTGGCGAAAAAAATGTACATTCTTTTTTATTTTTTGTTGTATATCCTTGTTCCTGCCCCATCCTTTTTTACGTAAAAAATTGGAAAAAAAACAGTTCAGACAAAAAAGTTAACAAAAAAAAAAAACTTGTCTTATATGTATTTATTTTGAAAACAGAAAACAATTCCAAACAATAATTTAAAAAAAAACATGAATGAACGGTAGGTTTTTGCTTTTTTATTTATTTAATTTTTTTGTTTCTACATTTTACAATTTCATTGTACAGTTATTTTCATGTAGCGTTGTTTTTATTTTATCGCCAACGCTCGGTTTTATCCGGCTGTTGACGTCATGCGCCGGACAAAGCTGAGCAAATGCTGAGTTACATTTGGTTCGTTTAATGCACAAGTACCAAATTTTTTGTTAGATGTTTTTTATTTCCTATTGTTGCTCAACATTCTTTTTATTTTTTATTTTTTATTTATTATTTTTTTTTTACACAGTGATCACCACTTATCAAGGCCCGGAAGCCACTCAGGGATAAGGGTTATTGCAAGTACATTACATTTTGTTGTTATATGTTTTTGATTTGTTATTGTTTTGCTCAACATTTTTTGTTTGTTATATGTTTTTGATTTGCTATTGTGGCTCAACCTTCTCTTTTATGTTTTGTGTTAAATTTTTTGATTTGCTATTGTTGCTCAACATTCTTTTTATTTTGTATTATATGTTTTTGATTTACTATTGTTGCTCAACATTCTTTTTATTTTTTTGTTATATGTTTTTGATTTGTTATTGTTTTGCTCAACATTTTTTGTTTGTTATATGTTTTTGATTTGCTATTGTTGTTCAACATTCTTTTTTTTATTTTGTTTGTTATATGTTTTTGATTGGCTATTTTTGCTGAACATTTTTTTATTTCTTTTTGTTATATGTTTTTGATTTGTTATTGTTGCTCAACATTTTTTTGTTTTTGTCATATGGTTTGGATTTGCTATTGTTGCTGACCATGTTTTTTTATTTTTTGTTATATGTTTTTGATTTGATATTGTTTTGCTCAACATTTTCTATTTTTTATTATATTTTTTGATTCGCTATTGTTGTCCAACATTCTTTTTTATTTTTTGTTGTATTTATTAATTTGCTATTGTTTTTCTCAACATTTTTTGTTATATGATTGGCTATTGTTGCTCAACATTCTTTTTCAGTTTTTATTCTTACATGTTTTCGATTTACTATTTTTTGCTCAACATATTTTGTGGTATATGTTTTGATTTGCTACTGTTGCTCAAAATTCTTTTATATTTTTTTGTTATATGTTTTTATTTACTATTATTCCTAAACATATTTTTTATTTTTTATTATATTTTTTATTTACTATTAGTGCTCAACATTTTATTTTATTTTTTAGTCATATATTTTGGATTTGGTGTTGTTTTGCTACACATTTTTTTATTTTTTTGTGATATGTTTTTTATTTGCTATAGTTGCTCAGCATTCTTTTTTTATTTTTTTGTTTAAATGTTTTGTATTTGCTATTGTTTTGGGTCAACATTTTTGTTATATTTTTATTTGCTATTTTTGCTCAGCATTCTTTTTTATTTTTTTGTTATATGTTTTAGATTTACTATTGTTGCTCAACATTCTTTTTTTTATTTTTTATTATATGTTTTTGATTTGCTATTGTTGCTCAACATTCTTTTTTTATTTTTTCATTATATGTTTTTTATTTACTATTGTTGTTCAACATTCTTTTTTTATTTTTTCATTATATGTTTTTTATTTACTATTGTTGTTCAACATTCTTGTTTTATTTTTTATTATATGTTTTTGATTTGCTATTTTTGCTCAGCATTCTTTTTATTTATTTGGTGTATGTTTTCGATTCACTATTGTTGCTCAACATTTTTTAATTTTTTATTATAGTCATTTGATTTGCTATTATTGCACAACATTTTTTAAAAAATATTTTATTGATTTGCTCAACATTTTTTTCAATAAAAATGTTGAGTTATATGTTTTTGATTTGCTATTGTTGCTCAACATTCTTTTTTATTTTTTTATTATATGTTTTTGATTTGCTATTGTTGCTCAACATTCTTTTTTTATTTTTTATTATATGTTTTTGATTTGCTATTGTTGATCAACATTCTTTTTTTATTTTTTATTATATGTTTTTGATTTGCTATTGTTGCTCAACATTCTTTTTTTATTTTTTTATTATATGTTTTTGATTTGCTATTGTTGCTCAACATTCTTTTTTTATTTTTTATTATATGGTTTTGATTTGCTATTGTTGCTCAACATTCTTTTTTTATTTTTTATTATATGGTTTTGATTTGCTATTGTTGCTCAACATTCTTTTTTTATTTTTTTATTATATGTTTTTGATTTGCTATTGTTGTTCAACATTCTTTTTTTATTTTTTATTATATGTTTTTCATTTGCTATTGTTGCTCAACATTCTTTTTTATTTTTTTATTATATGTTTTTAATTTGCTATTGTTGCTCAACATTCTTTTTTTATTTTTTATTATATGTTTTTGATTTGCTATTGTTGATCAACATTCTTTTTTTATTTTTTATTATATGGTTTTTATTTGCTATTGTTGCTCAACATTCTTTTTTTAATTTTTTTATTATATGTTTTTGATTTGCTATTGTTGTTTAACATTCTTTTTTATTTTTTTATTATATGTTTTTGATTTACTATTGTTGTTCAACATTCTTTTTTTATTTTTTCATTATATGTTTTTATTTACTATTGTTGCTCAACATTCTTTTTTTTATCATATGTTTTTTATTTACTATTGTTGCTCAACATCTTTTTTTATTTTTTATTATATGTTTTTGATTTGCTATTTTTGCTCAACATTCTTTTTTGATTTTTTCATTATATGTTTTTTATTTACTATTGTTGTTCAACATTCTTTTTTTATTTTTTTATTATATGTTTTTGATTTGCTATTGTTGCTCAACATTCTTTTTTTATTTTTTCATTATATGTTTTTTATTTACTATTGTTGCTCAACATTCTTTTTTATTTTTTTATTATATGTTTTTGATTTGCTATTTTTGCTCAGCATTCTTTTTATTTTTTTGGTGTATGTTTTAGATTTACTATTGTTGCTCAACATTTTTTATTTTTTTATTATATTCATTTGATTTGCTATTATTGCACAACATTTTTTTTTTAAATATTTTATTGATTTGCTATTGTTGCTCAACATTTTTTTCAATAAAAATATTGAGTTATATGTTTTTGATTTGCTATTGTTGCTCGACATTCTTTTTTTATTTTTTTATTATATGTTTTTGATTTGCTATTGTTGCTCAACATTCTTTTTTTATTTTTTCATTATATGTTTTTTATTTGCTATTGTTGCTCAACATTCTTTTTTTATTTTTTTATTATATGTTTTTGATTTGCTATTGTTGCTCAACATTCTTTTTTTATTTTTTTATTATATGCTTTTTGATTTGCTATTGTTGCTCAACATTCTTTTTTTATTTTTTTATTATATGTTTTTGATTTGCTATTGTTGCTCAACATTCTTTTTTTATTTTTTATTATATGCTTTTGATTTGCTATTGTTGCTCAACATTCTTTTTTATTTTTTTTATTATATGTTTTTGATTTGCTATTGTTGCTCAACATTGTTTTTTATTTTTTTATTATATGCTTTTGATATTCTATTGTTGCTCAACATTTTTTTTTATTTTTTTATTATATGTTTTTGATTTGCTATTGTTGCTCAACATTTTTTTGTTATATTCTTTTGATTTGCTATTGTTGCTCAACATTATGTTTTTCTTTACATCGTTCTATTTCTTTTTTACTTTATTTGTCTATTTCTTTTTCTTCGTCCCCTCTTTTATCTTATTTTTATTGTGTTCTCATTTGTTTTTTACGTCTTATCTTCAATTATTTTCTTCATTGTGTAATATTTTTCATTTTTAATCACTTTTTCTTCTCGCATATTTATCTTTATTATTACAAACAGTTCAGTCCGGCTTTGCTCGCTTCCTGTGCGCATGCATATATTTATTAAAATGTTTGACTCATGTCCAGATAACCTACATCTAAAATTTCAAGTATTTAGACTCAAAATTGGCGGAGGAGTATGGTAGAATGTGCAAAATTGGCGGAGGAGTATGGTAGAATGTGCAAAGGTCAATTTTTTCAACTTTGATCTCTTGCAGCCAAATTTTGTTGCATGTCTGAATACGCTTTATGTAAAATTTAAAATGTTTAGATCCAAAATTTGTTGAATAGTTTGCTAGAGACTGCAAAGGCCAAATCATTGGCAGCCAAATTTTCGGCCAAAAGGCGACTAAAATCTTGCTCTGTTTCTGAATACATTTTTGTAATATTTCAAATATCTATAGACTAAGCATTGGCTGAGTCATTTGGTAGACACCGCTGAGGTCATTTTTATTATATACATTTGACCTCAATTTTGACCCCTTAAAATTTAGTGTTTTGGGCTCAAATCAAATTAAATGTTTGATCCATGTCCAGGTGACCTACATCTAAAATTCAAAGTGTTAGGGCCCCGCATTCGCGGAGGAGTTTGGTAGAGTCTTCACAGGTCACATCGTTGAACTTTGACCCCTCAACAGGCAAATTTCTGGCCGAAAACCAATTAAAAATGTTTTCCTTAATCTCACTGCCTTTTATATTAAATCTCGAGTCTGTAGACTAAAAATTGAGTCACACGCCCAATTTCGCTCATATAGATATATAGATGTTTTTCATTTTTATTTCATTTTCTTACATATTCACACCTTCTCCTCCTCCTCCTCCTCCTCCTTATTCTGTTCTTTTTTAAATCTATTTTTCTTGTTTTTTGTTTATTCTAATGTGTTTTGTTGTATTTCTTCTTGACTCATTTAATCTAATGATTTATTTTCGTCTTTTTAAAAATTTAGTATTCTTATTAGCCGTCACTTTTTTTTTTAAATTTTAGATGAGAATTCAACGTTTTGTATTATTTCGATTATTCAGACAACCGTTCTTATCTGGATTCTAATTCTCACACCGAGTCGGATGATGCAAACAGCAGCCCTTTGTAGCGAAGGTTCGTCGAATTCGTCAGTCTACACGAACTTTCGAACATGGCTCTTTATTTAATTCATGGGGATAGCATGATTAAGTTCTGACAGCCATGAGTTTGAAAAAACCTCAGGTGACTCGTAATTTTATTCTTAGTATCGCCAGCACTGAAGATTAAACCTTCAACCTTCAGACGAGTTGCACTTAGGTATGAATTTTACCTAGTACATTATCTGCTACACGACCTGCTTTTGCGGAAAAGTGTACACTTGAAAAAGTCATATGATAGATTGGCCGAAACGTTGTTAGTATGACAGTCAATGTCGGAAACATAGTTTGAATGATCCAAATACTACTTATATATATATATATATATATATATATATATATATATATATATATATGTATATATATATATATATGTGTGTGTGTGTGTGTGTAAATGAGAATGGTCACTAACAATTGGTATGTATTTTTTAACTTTATTTTATTATTCCGTGTCTGGATTTTCCATTTTAAAAAAGGTATCATATTTAAATCATTATAATAATGTTTTTTAAATCATTGAAATAGTTTTTAACGCGTTTCAGACGTTTTATGAAGCGTCATCTTCAGATATATATATATATATATATATATATATATATATATATATATATATATATATATATATATAACTTTTCAATGTGGGTGTCTGTGTATGTATGCATGTGAAAGAGTTCGTCCCCGATAGACTCAGAAAACAACTAGGCAGATTTTTATGAAATGTAACAGAAAGGTATTTCATGCGCCTGGCAGTGTTCCTGTGTATCGGAATATCTTCGATAAGTATCGCTAATCGCTAATCGAATTAATGCGATGAAAAAAGGAACAGGTGATTTTGACCAAAGTTAACACCCTACACAGCCTAACATCACAAGTATATTTGAGAAAAGCTGAAAAGCCTAAGATATAAAATCAACAGTAGATTCCTTGATATGACAGGGGGCGTTCGAAATGAATATACTTGGCTTTTTCATTATAATCTTAAATCCAAGCCATTATCACGGCGCAAGCGGTAGAACAAGGCATATAAAATCAAAAGTAGGTTCATTAATATAATAGGGGCGCTTTCGAAATGAATATTTCTGTTTAGAGTAGAATTGAACTATGATGCGTAACTTTTGCATTAAACTAAAATTCAAGCCATTATAAATAAAAATAATTTACTGAAATCAACAGTAGGTTCTCTACAGTGCAAATTAAATTACAATGTCTTGTGGACTAAATCACTGCAATGGGCATGTGAGGTTTCTTCCCTGTGTACCGCGATGTCTCCTAAACTAAAGCAGGGAATTAATCGATTTGATAGAAGAATTGTCCATTTCACCGATATTGATGGCAATAAATATATGGGAGTGTGAAGCACTCCTAAGTCATCATTTTATGCCGGGCAACCTCGGCCCCATCTTCTAGTATATATATATATATATATATATATATATATATATATATATATATATATAGTGAATGATTATATATATATATATAGTGAATGATTATATATATATATATATATATATATATGTATATATATATATAGTGAATGATTGACAACAGTCTATATTCCAAAGTTCATGATGTGACTATCTTACAGTTTATTCTTTTAAATCAGTTGACATTTAAAATTCTTGACAGTATCTGTTTCGTAGCACAATTCATTCATTATATTGCTCTGTAATTACATTGAACTTTTTAAGTAAGGATTTGTATATAATATAAGGAAATAAAGCATATTTCTACAGATATATATATATATATATTTATATATATATTTATATACATAATTCTTATGTTTCCAATCCTTCTCCTTTTTTCTTTTCTTCCTTTGTCGTTTCCTTCTTTGTCCTTTTCTGTTTTAATTTATATTTTACACATTTCTCGTCTTAATCATTTACTTCGTATTTTTTGTTGCGTTTTATTTCTTCCTCTTCTTTTTCGTCACCTTTTTCCATTCACTTTCTTCTCACTCTATCTCTTTTCTTTTTACTTTTCTGTTTTCCACGTATTCTCTTTCCTTTCCTTGTTTTCCCCTGTCGTCCCTTTTATCTCTCAGCTTCTGAACGCTCTCGCTACATTTTCTTTGCTTTTTATTACTGTCAACAAATAGCCCCTTTAAAAGGGCCGGTCATTGTGTTCACCATTTTCCTAAAAAATGAAAAAAAAAAAAAAGTTAAGGGGGGGGGGGGGAGAAAATAACATTCGTAATTCTTAAGAGTCAGTCGGACAATAAGGAGCGCGTACTATAATCGCATCAGCACCTCCTTCTGCTCGCTTACAATAAATAAATGAATAAATAAAAAGAGCGGCAAACGGAAGAGAAAAAAACATGGCGGCTCATTTATAAGACGCGACAAGGGATATTGCGAAGCCAAAGCCCCGCCAAAAACTAAAAACCAAAAAAAAAAAAAAAAAAATATAGGAATATATATATACACTATACTTATTCCAGTATGTTGTTTATTTGTTTGTATATTATCCTATATGTTTTATTGGCTTTATTTATTCGAGCTTATCTTCATCTTATATTTGCACTGTTGTTTGGGGAACGTTGTTCTAATTACCATTTGGAAGTCAGAGAAAAAATAAGCATAGTATTACACAAGAGATAAAATGGGGGAATAAGCCAGAAGTTCTATCATAATGTGTTCTTTTAGTGAGTATTTTTTTTTTTACTTTCTTTTATGTGTTCAAGAACGAAATCCATCCCTTATCTACGGGAAAACACATATAGATAATAAAACAGCAAAAAAAAAAAAAGACGTAATATCTATAAAGGATAAAAACGAAATAACTACTTAAATGCATGTCCAGAAGAAAGAACAAACAAATATCTAATAAATATGCTATAAATGTACGTTAACTTAATCTATAATTATAGCTGTTGTTGTTGTTTTTTAAGTACAGGAATGCTGAAATTTTTAAAAAAATAAATCGAAGAGCGACGATAAGTTCTTTACTTCATAGAACTTCATCTTTTATGCTGCAACGATCCTCACATTACCCATGGATTCCTCTTGTGTTAATTGTTCCCGATTACTATCAAAAAGTAGTAAACGTTTGCCGTGAAAACAAACATGGCTGTCGCCACAACGAATACTCGATCGCAATGAGCAAGTTAGACACAAGGTAGTTTTTGCTAAGAATGGGTATTCAAGATTAGTAGTATATCTATCTATCTATCTATCTATCTATCTATACTCCTATGAATTTTTTGTTTTATTTTGTGTATTAATATTCATATTTAAACAAAAACAACTATTTTTTCTATTTATTTAAAAACAAAATACAACTTTGTTATATATGAGTCGTGGAATTACATTTATCTGCAAAAGATCTAGCTAATTTGCAAATTCTGTTCAACATTCGTTTTAATTAATACCCTATTAGATTTTCAGCCTTCTTATGGGAGGATCATGTTTAGTTAACTATTATGTGTAATCATATTCATGCAGATATTCTACATGATTTATACTTGCGTAATATTTTATAAACATAAATCTTTTTCTATATATAATTATATATGCGTATACATATTTGTTTTAAAAGTTTGATTACAAAACGTCTCTGTCATTTTTAAATCTACAGACATGAAACTTATTATATAAATATTCAGACCCATGTAAAAATTTATATTTTGGTTTTAGTTGGCGAAATTGTTGCAAACTTGTGAAAATTAAAAAGAATGGAATTCGGAAAGTGCAGGTAGAATGATGGCATTATAAAATATGTATGCGTAACGTAATTGCTATTGGTTCCTGTTTTAATTTTTAGCCTTGCAGCAAAAATGGCTTAACAGCTCAGGTATTAACGCCAAAAGAAAAAGTAAATCGTACGCTAAATGTTTTGGTTTCGATTCTCGATGGTGGCGCATGAGTCATTTTTTTTTAAATCACTACTATATAGTGGGTGCAATATAAACTATAATATAAATCTCACCTGTCTCTTTAAATGTGTGTATGTATGTATGTATGTATGTATGTATGTGTGTATGTATGTATGTATGCCATAAATTTTCCACATAGGCGACGGATTTTCACGAGATCAGTATCGTATTAAAGCCCAACCCTTTGGACGACAAATATTGAAGAATTGGCTAAAAAATAAATTCCTTTACCCTCAACTGGACACACACACACACACACACACACACACACACATATATACATTTATATATATATATATATATATATATATATATATATATATATATATATACAGAAGACACTCTGTATGTGTGTGAGTTCATTCATCATGAACGAAAACCAGCTCGGCCAATGTTTTTTGTTTTTTTTTTACTTTCTCACAAATGTACTTCGTGTGTCTAGAAGTATTATTAGCTAAGTTATGTATCACAATGTTTCCGATAAGAATCGAAAATCGATAATAGAAAAAAGCCCGATCTTAAAAGGAGAAGTCTAATTTCGATTACAGCCTTATGCAATGTTGCATCACATGTGTATTTAAGAAGTTTAATCACAAGAAGAAAGGTCCGCTATATTAAATAAACAGCATGATCTTCGATAAGACAAGAGCGCATTCAAAATTAATATTTTTGTTTACAGCACAACTGAGCCACGATACTATATTTTTGCTTTCGAAACTTGAATTTAAGTTATAAGATTAAAAAAAAACATTCCATAGAATCAACAGCAAGTTCTCTACAGTGCAATGTACACTATATTGTAGAGTATGTTACTAGGGGGGGACATCTGAAGCTTTTCTTAAGTGTGTCACAGTAGGTCTATGATTGAGCTGTCTGGGACAGGTCTCATCTATTCAGTTTTTTTTTTTTTTTAATGCAGATGAAGCCATTACCATATAGAAGTACTATCAACAAATGGACGAAATGCACCAGAAACTTCGGCAACAACATCCAACATAAGTCAACAGAAAATGACCAAATTGTTTTAACGACAAATCCCGACCGCTTATTTGTAACCCGATCCAGCAGACATTGAACAAATTGGGTTACGAAACTCTGCCTCATCCGCTATGATTTCCAGACTACTCACCTACCGACTACCACTTTATCAAGCATTTTAACAACTTTCTGCGTAAGAAATGCTTATAAAAAACTAAGCGATATTAAAAACCACTTCAGCGACTTCATCTCCACTAGAACGCAAGAATTTTACGTTACTGACATGAATACATTTGTTTTGCATTCGCAAAAGTGTTTTCATTCTAGCGGTGCTTATTTTTTGGTCGAGCCTAGATACGTTCATCTAAAATTAAAAAGTTAAAAGCGCAAGAACTTTATTGTAAATCTGGTATATATATATATATATATATATATATATATATATATATATATATATATATATACATATATACATATATATATATATATTACTTGTTTATTGTTATATAAACATGCTCACATCCTGCTGCTACAAATAGCCGCTTGTTTCAATCAAACAACAGATATCATCAGGCAGCGATTTGACTATTCAAAAGTCTTTTTATTGAGCACTATCTAACAACCTCGTTGAATTCATTAGTCCATTACTTTTGAATATAAAAAAACCCGAGTATATATATATATATATATATATATATATATATATATATATATATGTGTGTGTGTGTGTGTGTGTGTGTGTGTGTGTGTAAAAACTGAATGGATGAGATTTGTAATATCTGGCTTCGCGAAGTGTTGTAGAACGTTGTCGGCGTCTAATCACTGATCTGAGCGTCACCGGTACATGTATATTAAACCGTGGAAAAGTTATAGTTCGTTGACTTAGAAATAGTACTTCATGCCAAATTTATCGTTGAATAGGTTAAATTTGTCTTCATTATTGCATTAAATGCTAATCCCTATTAATACCTTACTCTGCATCGAACAGATACCATAATACTTTGTTCTCTGCACCTCATAGTAAAAAAAAAACATTTATACAAAACTTTGGATCAGTAGTTATCGGGGAAATGTGAAACAGCCTGACAGACACAACCGGATGAAGAAATATATATATGAATCCACCCTAATTACAAATAGAGGAAATACTGCCTGGTACAAAAAATCGGGCAGTTAGTAAAGTTTCGTTCTATTTAGAATCCGGGTTTAGTTCTGTGGGAATCACCCTCCGTAAAAATCGAGGCACTCTGGTCCGATTGCAAAAATAGACTGGGTGGAAATTTCTTCTTTCATCTTTAGAGAGAAAAAAAAATCTTTGCTTTGAAGATGAAAGGCAACCAACAGTTAACCGTTTACGAATTAGATTATGATAACGCCTGTGATGATAACCTCATCTTCAGATCAGATATTTTGATTTGAGTACGAATGCTGGATAAAACAATGCCCATAAAATGCAACCTCGATACTATTTTCTAGTCAAAGAGAAGATACATTAAATAAAGTTAACTTATTCTTCTCTGAGTTTCTTTTCGTACTATTGTCCTCAGTAACTATATTTCTATGTTTTTTCCATTTTGGTCGACGCACTCTCCGATCTATTTGCAAATCATCCACGGTGATGTTCAGTTCCGTATTGAGATATTGCTTTTGTTACAGATTTGTGTGTGTATGTGCGTGTTTTAACGTGTGGAAATTCTTAATAAACTTAAGATAAACTAATATAAAATAAGGTGAAAACATCAGCGTAAATGAACAATGAACCTGGAGAATACCGAAGCACACATCGGATGAAATATAAATCAAATAATAATATCTATGGCGCGAACAATAGTCGCAGGAAAACCAAAGTCAAATTTAGTCAGGTGAATACAATTTGCACTCAAGACAATATGCATTTTATACGAGAAGGTCGATATGTCGTTTCCCGAGTTTAAACCGTTTTTGCAAATTTTGTATATTATTTATTTTATATAAATTTCAAATTTTCTTTTCTTCGTTATTTACATCGTCTATTTATTTACTTCTTCGTTGTAATCCCCCTCTGTAAAGCTGATATTACTGTTATTATGATTATTGTTGGATTATTTTTCTTTTTTGATGTTGTACTTTAATTTAGCCTATCCACTATTTTCTTTCTAATATATTGCTTCTACGTTTAGTTATCATTTCTTCTTTATTTACATCGTTTATTTATTTACTTCATTTTACTCTATTTTTTCATCCAGCATCTTCTAGTACTCTCTCTCTCTTTCTCTCTTTCTCTCTTTCTCTCTCTCTCTCTCTCTCTCTCTCTCTCTCAGAGCTATTTACATCATTGTTTTGTTTTTTTACTCTTATTAACGGCATTTTCCTATTGTCTTTCTATTACGCTGGCGGTAACTGATCAAGCTGTCCAAAGCTTTCCTAACTTAAATACACCAAACATTGATTGTATTGTTTATGGTACTTCCCTTTGAAAAACTCAGTCATGTTATACACAGCCGAAAACAAGACAAAAACAATTTTATCTTCAAAATAACTAGACTAAACACCGTGTATAAATATTTGAAGATATAAAATCGGCTGAACCTTAAAACTTTAATCAAAATAACTGAACACTAAAAAGACTGATATGCGGTAAAACAAATCAACCAAACGAAACACTATAAATAAATAGTTAAAGATATAAAGAAGTGGCACTCTGTGATGGGACAAAAATTAAAGCTACCTCAGTTTAGAAGGCGTTCTTTATTGATAGAAAACAAAAAAATGAAACGTAGAATTAGAACAGATACTACATTTTGTTCCTAGTAAAATTGTTCTGTTTTCAGAAATGAGAATAGCCCTGGTATGATTTAAAAAGGCATCCGATTGTGAGACCTCATTTGGGGACTATGGAAAAAGTTGCCCCGTAGTTGCCACTACTCCCAGGTCCACTTTCGCCTGAAGTGATAATATCTGTTAGGGCATCTGGTGCTACCAGATCAGGCTGCATGAATATACTGGCTTCCTGACTAACAAGGCCGATAGTCATTAGTCGCATGCTCTCGTGTAATGAATGAATGCGTGAATGTAGGAATGACATGAAATTCTTAAAGAAAAACTAAAATGACCGAAAAATGGGCTGAAATGACTTAAATAAATAAAAAGTAAATGACTTAGAATAACTTTAATGAACTTAAGGATGAATTGAATGCTTAAAAAACAACTGGAATCCTTAAAAAACAACTTGAATGATCTGGAGAATGACTTGAATGGTTTTTAAACTGACTGGTTGTAAAGTGGGTGACAATTTTACATTAAATTAATTACGAAAAGTGGAAAAATCACAATAAGTACAGCATGTAGTAAGACCATATACTACACTTTGATCTTGGCCAAAAGGCCAAGAAAAGGGTATTTATTTGCTCCCCACCGAGCAAATTAGGCACAAGGCCGATTTTAATGTGAGAAGTGAAGGGAAAATGGGGAACAACTCCCTGGGGAGTAAAGGAGCTGAATAGTGAAAATTGGTATGAAGGGTTGCCTCTACATTTACCACGGTCTTATATGTGGGGCTGCTCCACATATAGTCTTTGCTTGCAGTATCTGCCGGGACAGATACTACACTTTGAGGTATTCATTTGCTCCCCCACTGAGCAAATTAGGCACAAGGCCGATTTTTAAAGTAAGGAGTGAAGGGGAAATGGGGACAAACTCCCCGGGGAGTAGGGGAGCTGGATAGTGACAATTGGTATGAAGGGTTGCCCCTACATTGACCAAGGTCTTATATGTGGGGTCGCCCCCACATATGGTCTTTGCTAGCAGTATCTGCCGGAACAGATACTACACTTTCAGATATTAAATCCTTTATTCATGTTAAAAATACATTGAAAATCAACACTGAACAAAAAACTTAGGCACACACTTTGATCTTCGCCAAAAGGCCAAGAAAAGCTTAAAAAGCTAAGAACATCATCTATTAACGACAGATCTTTGATCTTAACCAAAAAGGCCAAGCACAAAAGTGTTACGGACAGACTGACCGACGGAACGACGGAGTGACTTATAGAGTCGCTTGCTAGCAACTAAAAATGCACCAAACATTGATGTTCTTGTTTTTGTCTTTTCTCTTTGCAAAACTCAAGCATGTTCTGCAAAATCAAAAACGAAAATAACACTGATCTGC
Organism: Euprymna scolopes; assembly: GCF_053919585.1. Lineage (NCBI taxonomy): Eukaryota > Metazoa > Mollusca > Cephalopoda > Sepiida > Sepiolidae > Euprymna > Euprymna scolopes. Next base: position 42,344,624 of record NC_136514.1, read on the forward strand.
TACAAAACAACCAAACAAAACACTATAAATAAATATTTGAAGATATAAAGGACTTGAAACATACAATGTTTTTCCCAAAATTACTGGACTCAGCATTATGTAACCCCCTAAAAATGGTTGATATGCCGTAAAACAAAAACAACTAATCGGAACAATTGTCTCAGTTACAATTCTGATTCTCAAACATAACCAATTCTTTTTTCAGGATTCAACATAAAATAGCCAGAAAGGGGTTAACCTGCAGTAAAACAAAGCAACCAAACAATTACGCTGTTGTTACAACTATTGTTTCCTATATTCCCTTTCTGGTTTAACATGAAATCGATTCAATTATTCCGCAACATCCGTCGCATCAGTCATTGTCCCGGTTCTGTAAAACCTTTAAGACGATGAGAACCAAGACACAAGTAAATCAACCGAAGACAATAATCTGAGTTACAGCATCGATATATCGATGTACATATGTTATATATAAATAAATATATAAATATATTTTTAGTTCGTTTTGCAGAAGAAAACACACACAAACACAGACACACACACAAACACAGACACACACACACAAATGCACACACAGGCACACACAAACAAACGCACACACACCAATATATATATATATATATATATATATATATATAATTTATAGTTTTTTTATATTTAAATTTCATTCAGAAAAATATAATTTTCAAAAAACCTGTTATTCTTTAAACAAAGAATACAATATGTTTAAAGTAATTTTGATGTACGTCCATTTCCTCAGAGGAAAGTCATTAACTAAATAATAAATATGGTTTCATATAATTTTGCTATCCAGCACATACGTAAAAAATATATTAAAGATTAATTATTTTTGTAGGGACATAAAGAAAGAAAATAAGGGTTGCAACAAAAAAAAAAAGATATGAGATTTTAGTATCCGAAAGGGATAATAGCCCTTGCATGGAATAGGATGATATTATAGATTATAAATTGGTTAAAACATTCCCCATTGAATGTAAATTTCAATTCAGTTCGATGTAGCATATAGAGTAATAAGCAATTGAGAGGTTTAGATTTATTCTGCCTCATCTTTTAGTAGTGTGGTATCCGTAGAAAACATCCAAAGAAAGACGTTCTTCTTTATAAAGTAAAATCCAATCGTTCAAAATGAATATTTCAATTAGGTAAATATTCTTGATAAAATCAAGATAGTTGAAATTTATAAGAGGTCAAATCTAATATTTTAAAAGTAGATTTAAAATAAAGAAAAAACTTAAAAAAAACATAAAAACAAAAATAAAAAATAGAGACTTTAAACAAATAAAAAATATGTTTTACAAAAAAGCGTTTCGGTATATTTGTCGGCGCTCCAAATGAAATGAAGAAAAAGAAAATGAAGAGAAAAAATTAAAGCCTCATATTATTAAGTATTTTAATAAGAAGGAAGGAGGAAATAAATAAATAAAGAAAACCATAACGAAAGTTGTTTTTAGTATAACGCGTGGGTAAGGATAGTATATAATTGAGCGCGACAGACTGCTTAAAGTGAAAGATAAATCGGTCAAAGGCAGTAGAGGGAAGTTAGTTTATATGTGGCGATAAAAAGTGCAAATGGAAAATGTGGAAAAATAGATTTGAGTAAAATGAGAATTAAATTAAATCATTCTTTTTTTTTACACAGTGGTCACCACTTATCAAGGCCCGGAAGCCACTCAAGGATAAGGGTTAATGCAAGTACAGTACGTTAGTGTGGAGATTTATTGAAGTGTTTACTTGAGGTGGCGGTTCATTAGGAATTTGTTTACGTTGGACTTGAAGACATCCAGGTTGTAGTCAGGTGGGAAGCAGGCAGACGGAACAGAGTTCCACAGGCGTGCAGTTCTAGGAAAGAAGCCCTGCTCATGGAATCCGCGTTTTGATTTAGGCACAGATAAAGAGTGGGGAACATTTTTGACACTGGATTCAGCTAGACTGGTGTTTTTCGTGAAAGATTGGCGAGTGGGGACCAAAGATTGGAGCTCAGACGAGCACCTGCCATGGAAATAACGATAAAACAAGGATAGGCTCGCAACGTCTCTTCTGTGGGAGAGAAGTTGCAGGGAAGAGAAAAGGGCATCCCTCACTAAGCCACGATGTCTATTATGTATTCTGTCATGGCAGGATAGGCTGTTTTTAGCAGCTCCTGCCCAGATATGGCAGCAGTATTACATCCTTGGACGTACTTGGCTTTTATATAGATAGAGAATTGCATCAGTAGTGAGATATCTTCTGGAGCGGTAGAAGGATCCCACCATCTTTCCAGCGACCTTGACAACAGACTTGATTACAGCCGAAAAATAATAAACTTTTAAAATTTAATATAAAAAATATAAGGCGGTTTATATGAGCAAAAATTTTAGCAATAAAGCTATATAATTAGACACCCTACGAGCAACTATAACTATTTCACGAAATCTTAAATGGATAAATTATTGCTGGAGTAATAGGGTGGGTTGAAAATGCTATATTAATAGTTTATAAATTACTAAAACAACAATTAAAATGGCATTAATGCAACACAAGCCTCATACGCAACAATTATAATGCCGTTAATATAACACAAGTCGCATACACAATCATTATAATGCCGTTAATGTAGCATAAGCCTCCTACACAATTATAATGAACTTAGTACAACACGAGCTTCTACACCACAGTTATAATGCAGTTAATGAAAAACAAGTCTCATACACAACAATTATTATGTTGTTAATGTAACACATGCCTCATACACAACAACTGTAATAACAATACAAAACAAGCCTCATACACAACAATTATAATGATATTAATACAGCACAACCTAATACGCAACAATTATTATAACGTTAATACAACGCACACCCTATATACAACAATTTCATCGAAATTGATAACAACCCGACCTCATGAACAACAATTTTAAAAAAGTGATCCAACTAGTTCATGCTTATATACATTTTTTTACAAGGTGGACACCACTTATCAAGGCCCGGAAGCCACTCAGGGATAAGGGTTATTTTAAGTACAGTACGTTAGTGTGGAGATTTAATAAAGTGTTTACTTAAGGAGGCGGTTCATCAGGAATTTGTTTATGTTGGACTTGAAGACATCCAGGTTGTAGTCAGGTGGGAAGCAGGCAGACGGAACAGAGTTCCACAGGCGTGCAGTTCTAAGAAAGAAACTTTGTTCATGGAATCTACGTTTTGATTTAGGCATAGATAAAGAGTGGGGAAAGTTTTTGACAGTGGATTCAGCTAGACGGATGTTTTTCGTAAAAGATTGGCCAGAGATTGGAGGTCAGACGAGCACCTGCCATGGAAATAACGATAAAACATGTAATATTATAAGGGAATAGAAAGCATTGGTTGTACCTTAAAGAATTCGCATAGTTGATATTATCGGAAAAATAAAGCATTATTTAGAACAGAATTTTAATTCAAATATAACGAAATATCTGTCACATCGTCAATCATTTCACAATACTTTTCCATCATTATATTGAAATCGAACTAATCTTATCCTCCAGTGTTTTTTACCTTATGAAGTACTGATACATTAACCTTCCCACATTTAGTGCATATATATATATATATATATATATATATATATATATATATATATATATATATATATACTGAATGAGTTAAAAAATAAAACGTATATCTACATATATAAAAATGTAATTCTTGGTTTGTTACAAGTGAATAAAAACATATTTCTACGTTACCAATTTATTTGAAATTTTCAGACAACCCATCTTTAGAGTCGAGGGATGTTTTTATGCTATTAAAATAAATTTACCTCGCGAATTATTAAAATATTAAATAAAATAAATATATTTTTTAACCGTTAGTGCGAACCTGCTTTGTTGATAAAACTGAACTTCTGTTTCGATTCATTTCACAGCCACGAATTGACGAAAAAGAAGTAGATTTCAATTTCTGTTTACTCGATGAGTAAAAAAAAAAAAAAAAAAAAAAAACATAATTCATTTGTTTATCTTCCAAATTTTTTAATTTGCACATTTTTTCTTTATTATATAAGGCCCCCAAAAAAGTTTGTCGCTTGATTTTTGAGGTTTTTTTTTTGTTTTTCGATATAAGATTGGTAGGTAAAAGTACAGTTTTTTTTTTACGGATTGGTAACTTGCTTAAATAAGTGGTCCGCGCTATTTTTTAAATCGTATTTCCTGGTTTAATTAAAGTTTTATTATATGTTTTTTATTCAATTGTAAGGTTAAAATACACCCTCCCCTCCCCATGTTAAGAACGCCTTCTTACATATTAACGTTATTATTACAACACGGATCGCTCTCTGCATGAGTACTGTACTTTCACCTAACAATTTAATACACAAAACATGGTACTTATGCAGAGAAAGTACTATAATAATATAATAATAGAATAATAACGTTATTTAGAAAGCCATTCTTAATATGGGGAGGACGTTTTGTTACTATTATATACTTTCACCTAACAATTTAATAAACAAAAGATGGTACTTATGCAGAGAAGGTACCGTGCTGAAATAACGCAATTAAGAAAGCCATTCTTAACATGGGAAAGAGAGAGTGTTCTGTAACTATTTTATATTTTCACCTAACAATTTAATAAACAAAAGATAGTACTTATGCAGAGAAGGTACCGTGCTGAAATAATACCGTTATTTAGAAAGCTATTCTTAACATGGAGAGGGAGTTTTGCATCTATTCTATACTTTCACCTAACAACTTAATAAACAAAAACAGATAGTACGTATGCATAGAAAATACCGTGCTTAAATAATGTTATTTAGAAAGACATTCTTAACATGGGGATGGTATTTTGTAACTATTCTGTCCTTTCACCTAACAATTTAAAAACAAAACATGGTACTTATGCAGAGAAGCTACCCCGCTGAAATAATGACGTTATTATTTAGAAAGCCATTCTTAACATGGGGGTAGGGGTGTTTTGTAACTATTATGGACTTTCACCTAACAATTTAATAAACAAAAGTTAAACTTAAGCAGACAAGGAACAGTACTGAATCATTAAAATTATTTAGAAAGCCATTCTTAACATGGGGAGGGAGGATGTTTTCTAACTATTCTGTACTTTCGGTGCTGATGCAGAGAGTGATCTGCGCTATTTTTTAAATCGCATTTCCACGTTTAATTAAAGTTTTATGATATGTTTTTATTCAATTGTAAGGTTAAAGTACAGAATAGGTAAAAAAAACCCTTCCCATGTTAAGAATGGCTTTTTAAATAATAACGTTATTATTTCAGCAAGGATCACTCTCTACATGAATACCGATTAACGTTTTGTTCTTTGCTTTTTTACCGTATCTTTTTCAAGAAAACCTTTTTTTAACAAAGATTGAAAGTGTACGTTTTTTCTTTTTTTTACAGAAGTTGTTTATATAAGAAAATATTAATGCTTATAAAGAAATTGGGTACTCGTGCACTTATTGATCCATGCTGAAATAATAACGTTATTATTTAAAAAGTCATTCTTAACATTGGGAGAAGAGGGTGTTTTGTACCAATTCTGTACTTTAACCTTACAATTGAATGAAAAAAAAACGGTAACTTTTTAGATTAGGTCCACCTCCACAATTTTCTTTTAAATGACGACTTTTGTAGGTTTTCGACTATGCTGAATACGGAAATCGCATTGAAATTTTGCAGAAATAAGTAGTTATCGAGATATTAAAAATTTGTATAATGCATTGTAATCTCTGGCAGCCGTCTTGCTTGCGCGTCATAAACAAATCTATGCGCGTAACAAAGATGGCCGCCAAAGAATACAATGCATAAAACAACTATCTATATCTCGATAATTACTTATTGTGGAGGTGGACCTAATCTAAAAAAAATACCAAAAAAACATAAAACTTTAACTAAGCTTGGAAATACGATTTAAAAAATAGCGCGGATCAGTAAGTGCATTAGCACCCATTAATCGACTCACGTGACCTTATTAACAAATATTATCAAAGGCAAGATATGTTACTTTAGTACCGAGATGGATTTTTTTTTTTAATGCAAAATTTTTATTCGGCTCAAAAAACACAGCGTTTAATGTTATATTTGAAAATTACAAATGGCGGCAGACTGTGTTAACACATTAGGTTTGGGAAAATGAGTTAAAACTTTAAAAAAAACTATACAAAATACTGTTAAAAACCACTGAATACATGTCTGCCTATGTCACAGTAACATATATTGAGTGAGTTCCTGACAGTATTTTGTATAGTTTTTTAGTTTTAACTCATTTTCCCAAAGTTAATGTGTTCAACAGTCTGCTGCCATTTGTATTTTTCGAATATACAGATAAACACTACATTTTTTCAAACCGATTAAACATTTTACACTAAATAAAAACACTAAAATCTTATCCAGTTAGGTAGAAAAGTAACTTATCTTGCCTTTGATAACATTTATTTGTTATATTTATTTTTCAACAACTTTTTCGTTTCTGTGTTAGTAAAACAAACCCGTTTTATTTACTATAACGTTTAGTCAGCTCGAAGAACAGTGTTTATCAGTGTATTTGAAAAATACAAACGGTGATGGACACTGTTGATGATGTTAAGTTTGAGAAAATGATTTAAAACTAAAAAACTATACAAAATACTATCAGAAACCCACCGCATATGTCAGCCTATGTCACAATAACATATAATCAGTAGGTGTCTGGCATTGTTTTGTATAGTATTTAACTGATTTTCCCAAACTTAACGTATTCAACAGAGTCCGCGACCATTCGTCTTTTTCAAATACATAGATAAACACTGCGTTTTTCAGCCGATTAAACATTTTACATTAAATAAAAACACTAAAAAATTATCCAGTTAGATAGAAACGTAACTTACCTTACTTTTGCTTTCATTTATTCGTTTTTGAACAACTTTTTCGAATCTGTGTATAGTAACACCCCCCCTTACCCAAATATTAATTAAAAACTCACATTTTTGAATACAATAAAAAAGAAAACTATTAAGCGTTTCAATGGTTTAGCAACTTTCGGCTTAATCCACTGAATGTTGGTCGAGCCCAAGCCATGATTGATGGTAACTCCCGAAGATCCGGATCCAATTCTGCAAGAGTACCATATTTTTTTATTTTCGCCTTTTTTTTTTACTTTTTGGAGTGGATTGCTGTACTAAGAATATCAGAAACATGCATTTCCTCTTTTTATTAGAATTTTCCATTACACGAAATTAAGACACAGCAACGCGTGGCAGGGTACAGCCAGTATATATATATATATATATATATATATATATATATATATATATATATATATATATATATATATATATATATATATGTTTTATTTTTTATTACCGTATTTTTCTGTTAAGTTACATTATTGTTTCGGCTACACGACCGTTTTTTGGCCGTCATGTAGCTTTCTGTAAAAGTTTGAGGAAGCTACATGACGGCCAAAAAAACAGCCGGGTAGCCGAAACAATAATGTAACTTAACAGAAAAATACGGTGATAAAAATAAAACGCATATTTGCTCTACAACAGTATTGAGCAGTTTCTTCAGGTTTTTATTAATTACCATTTCTACTAAATATGTATATATATATACACACATATATATATATATTTCTGTGGAAATATATTTTATTTCCTTACAATATATACCAATCCCTATTTAAGAAGCTCACTGTAATCACAGAGCAAAATAGTGAATGAATGAGAAACTTCTATATTCCAAAGTTCATGATGTTGATCATCTCATAATTTATTCTTTTAATTCAGTTTACATTTTCTATTCTTGACGGTATCTGTTTCGTAGCGCAAACTCAATCACTTAATTATTATATCAATCAGTGAATTTATTTAGCACTAAAGTCATCTAAAAAAATAGCAACAATGAATTCGTCAAAAGGAAATAAAGTACGTTTTGACATTATTAAAATCCTAAAATTTGAAAAGAAGCTGTAAATACCTTATAATATGTTAATTTAATAATTTAATTAATAAATTTAATAATTATTAAATAGAACATTTTGGCAGAATATTCCTAAATAAATAGAATTTGTAAGTATGAATAGATGGGTTCAGTGACTTTATTTCAACAATTGAAAATGGCGTAATGGAAACATATTATAAGGTATCATAAACTTTGGAATATAGACTTTTGTCATGCAGTCACTATATATATATATATATATATATATATATATATATATATATATATATATATATATATATGTGTGTGTGTGTGTGTGTGTGTAATAGATGATGTCATTAATTTACTATATATATTATATTATATATATGTGTGTGTGTGTGTGTGTAATAGATAATGTCATTAATTTACTATATATTATATATATATATATATATATATATATATATATATATATATATATATATAATAGAGGTTGAGAGTAATAGAAATAGTATTCAGACGAGATATTTAGTAAAAAAAGGAACAAACATAGTAACATATCTATCAACGTTTCGTCTTTACTGTAAGCCTTATTCTGGATGAATCCACTATATATATATATATATATATATATATATATATATATATATATATATATATATTCCGACTGGTAACAAAGACCATTTCTTTTTTATTTCTTCTACATTTCTGATAATTTGTCCACAGAACTTTGTTTCTAACATGTAGTTCTTTGCAAGCAGATACACCATGCAGAGTCTGAAGAATAACAGAAACAACAACAATTCATTATTAGCAATACGCGAACCGTCTGACATGAAACTGAAAAAAGATCAAGTAGAATGCTACTCTATCCTGTGTTCTTGACATCCGCTTTTGTGCCCTCTACTTCCGGATTTTTTTCATCATTAGTTCCGGTCCCAATTGTCGATTATTCAATCTCGTAGCTACACCCTCGTTTATGGCCAATTCTTAATGTAATCTCCAACTTTTCCATTTTCACTCCGTCTGCCATGAATTAGGAAATATATTTTTGCATCTCGGCTCATTAGATCAGTTATACCCAACCTGTGTGCCGCGGCACATTAGTGACAAACTTCTAGGACTGACTTTAATTCCTGACCTGAAATATAATGCTTACACCAAATTGGTAGCCAAGATCTCCTGGAAAGTTTTCGGATTATTTTACTGCTCCAGCAGATATCTCATTGCCGATACAATCCTCTCGATTTATACAGGTAAAGTACGTCCTAGGATACACTGCTCCTATATCATCTGGGGCGGAGCTGCTTAGCGCAGGCTCTCCTTTCTCGACAGAGTACAAAAGTCTCAGCGTGGTTTTGTAACCTGTCAAGGAAGGTCATTGTTCTCGAGAAATCGCCGAGTCTGTCATCTGGTGTTTGAGATCCTTTTCTCATTTTTTAAGCCTCTGTCGTATGGAAGGGACGTTTCCAGGCACTCTGCTATATCTTTATTTTTATAGAAGGCGCTCGACTAAGCTTCACCCCATGGCCGCCCCTGGTAAGTTTTGTGAAGCAAATACTTAATTTATCAGCAATTCCCCCTACGCTCTATCTGTGCCTAAATCTAAGCGAAAGTTCGATGCACAGTTCCTTACTCAGAGCCGCTAGTCGGTGAACACAATATCATTGAAGTACCTCTCCTGAATCGGCACTGATTTAATCCAGTGTTAAGGAGAGGCTCAAGACTGACTCGAAACAATGTCGAGATAAGCGGAGAGCACATATAGCACTTGAAATTCCCAAACGGTCAACCCCGCCACATATAGAAATTTACATATATATATATATATATATATATATATATATATATATATATATATATATATATATATATATATATATATTTTAAATATATATATATGTATATATATATTAATATATATATATATATGAATATATATATGTTTAATATATGTAAGCCGCTCCCCATTTTAGGGTACAAAATTGGCACAAAGGGAAAGTATTTAGGTCAAAGGTCAAAGGTCAAAGTGCGCTTTCGTATAAACAATTTAAAACGTACGGCAAAAGCAAAAACAAATGCATAACATCCACGTAATTCACAACATATATATATATATATATATATCAGTGGATAATTATATTATAAGAATAATGTATACATATATATATATATATATATATATATATATATATATATATATATACTAGCAAAAGTACACGTCGTTGACTGGGTTCAAAAACAGCCTTTAGAAAATTGACTCTGATTTATGAAAAAACTAGCGGGGGTACCCGGCGTTGCCCGGGTGTTTGTAGGTGTGTGTGCTCTTAAATAAAAAGAAACCGGGGTTGGGAAGTTGGTAGGATCGAACCCGAAGCCCTGAGGCGAAGTTGGAAAATGAAATGTGAAAAAAACATGAACCGTTCGGCCAACCAGAATGAATAACTGAAAGATGTTTGAATTTATTTAAGTAAGAACAAAATTGACAGGTGCCCGCACGGAAGTTGTAGAGCGTTACGACGACGACGACGACGACGACGTAAGCAATAGCTATTCAGCAAATGAGGTCAATGACCAGGTGTGTTTGTTATAAGCGAAGTAAAAAAAAGAAAACATAAAAACGAACGTTAAAACTTAAGGGGGGTAATCAAAACATCGAAAAAAAACACAAACAAACTAACGTAAGGCAAACGAACGATGTTAAATGTAAAACTAGAAAAAGCAAAAAAAGAAAACAGAAAAACGAACACGTGAAAAATGGCTTAAATAAGCCTGTTTCGATATTAAAATTAAAAAAATCGGTGGGTACCCGGGTGTTTTGGGGTGTGTTTTGGGGTGTATAAGCGGAGTAAAAAAAAAAAAAAAAAAAAAACAGAAAAACGAAGGTTACCTAAAAATGGCTTAAATAACACTGGTTCAATGTTTAAATTTAAAAAATCGAAAAAAAAAGACATCTCACACCACGATTCGAACCCAAAACGTTTAGATAATGATCCAACGAAGCTAACAGGACGTACATGAAATTTAGTCAGTTCTTCAACTATTTAAAGTAAAGCAGGTCATGACGTCATCTGAAGCATGCGTAGAACCGGTCGTCGTCACGAGAGGACCGTTTTTGTTGACCTCCACCCGTCGAAAATTGTCGATTTCGGGGTGAAAAATTAACGTTTTTAGCCAATTTTTCGGGCGAAGGATGGAGCTTCAATATGATAACGAGTTTGTGAATTTTCGTTGTGTCTGTCGAAAGATTTTAGTGGACACACAAACACACATACAAACATACATACATACATTGACTCTGATTTATGAAAATCTAGCGGGGGTACCCGGCGTTTTCCGGGTGTTTGTAGGTGTGTGTGCTCTTAAATAAAAAGAAACCGGGGGTGGGAAGATTTTCGATTTTATATATATATAGATGATAGGTTAAAGGAAGGGTTGTAAATTTGGGTTGAATTTGGGAGTATCAAAACCAAAGCAAACTAGAATGAAAATAAAAATAAAATAGATAAACCCCATAATTTATTATACCATACCTGTTCACACTGAAACACTTATCACAATATTCTGTGGATCTATATTTAAAAAACCTTGTTAAACTTTGTGGCATATTTTCATTCTATGAAGGTCAGGTGCGAACGAACACACCATAATTTTATTATACCATAGTTTTTCAAACTGAAACATAATTATCAAATATACTTACGCCGATAGATATGAAAAGGCTTTATTAAAGTTTGTGCCTATTTCCATTCTATGGAGGTCAGGCGCGAACGCAGACCCCACAATTTAATCATACCATCACTATTTAAGTTAAAACATATTTATCAAAGCATTGTTATGTACATCTATATCAAAAACACTTGTAAACGTTTTGTTTTTAATTTTTAAATGTTTCATTTCCATACTTTGTTGACCAGGCGCGAATGCAGACCCCATAATTTTAATGAACCACCGTTCTGCCAGATCAAACATATCCATTCCTGTGTCTCGATACATTTTCTTTCATTATATGTAATCAGTTTTTTAAAATAGTCAACCATATATGAGCCTATTCGTGACAAGACACATACACACACAAACATTCAGCTTTATATATATATATATATATATATATATATATATATATATATATATATATATATATATATATATATATAGTTGTGCAAGATGCTTCAGTGGTAGAAGTTTAGTCTTCTTACCATGGTGTCCTGATTTCAAATCTCGCTATATTCCGCCACTCTGATGAGTCGTGAACGACGTAACACACGTCCGTGGATAATGATATTTTAAAATCAATATATATATATATATATATATATATATATATATATATATATATATATATATATATATATATATACCGTTTGGGTGCACCAGACTGGTACAAGGGAAAGTTACTCCCAAGTAGCATTTAGGCAAAGAGTCATTTTTGTATAAATAATTGAATTCATTTAAAACGTATCGCAAAAACAACTAAATAACATCTACATGAATCACGATATATCCAAACAGTCGTTCGAGATAGTCCAGTGGTAGGATCTTAGGCTTCTTACCATGGGGTCCCGATAAATGACTACTTTATTTAGTCACTTAAATAAATATACGAATATATAACTTGATGCGTAAATTTTCAGTATTCACTTCCATAGTGCTCAATACATATGTAGAGCTAGGTAGTAAGCTATGAAAATATATATTGCAATACAGCTACACAGAATATTCCGTGTTTCATTCGCCAAGCTTATTAAGCATAAGCCTGAGAAATTTTCACGAAAATTATACGTGGAATATTTTGTGTACCTTATTTGTCATATATATTTTCATAACTTACTATATATATATATATATATATATATATATATATATATATATATATATATATATATATATACATATATATATATATATGTATATGTGTGTGTGTTTGTGTGTGTGTTTGTGTGTGTATGTGTGTTATTTTTTGTATTTAGTAATTTTATTGTTATTTTTTTATATTTCAAGCGGGCCTTCGCTCATGGTCACAAAAAAGTATCGAATTTCATTTTCATTTCGATACTTTTTTGTGACCAAGTGCGGATGTCCGCTTGAAATATAAAAAATAACAATAAAAATATTAAATACAAAAAGTAACATCGTTATTCATGCTTCAAGAAACCCTCATAACCTTTAAATCACTATATATATATATGTATATATATATATATATATATATATATATATATATATATATATATATATATACCACTAAGAATAAGAACAAATTCAGAGTAGAAATAATTAAAATAGGAAGCAACAAAGTAATGAATAAATAAAAAAATCTCCGAAATGTGACAGAAATATTACGATACAGATTTCACAAATAGATTCTGACGATAAATGTTAAAATTATTAAGTTTTCTTGTTCATTTTGCTCGTGTTACACGGACAACAGAAAACGCAGTGTTAATTAAGTTGTGTGATTAGTTCGCGCTGTCTTTCGAAATCAATTTTTGGCGACAAATTGTCATAAAAATTTACATAACAAATACTTTTTTTTCATATGACTCTATTAAAAGACGAACTAAACATTTTTTATTTTTTTTATTTTGTGAAAATTTTATCAATTTCTTTTTTTTTAACACGAAAGAAATTTGAAAAATTGGCAAGGTTTCCAACAATAGTAAGAAATGTTTTCTTTTGAGTTCTGAAAAGATCACGAGAATTGGTCGCTTTTTTCTTTTTCTTCTTCTCGTTTTTCTTCTTCTTCTTTCTTGTTTTTTCTCTTGTTTTCTTCTCTCGGTTTGCTTTTTTTTTGTTTTGTTTTCTTTTTTGTTGTTGTTGTTGTTGTTTTTCTTCTTTTTGTTGTGTTCTTCTTGCTTTGCTTTTTTATCTTTTTCTTTTTCTTCTTTTTCTTCTTTTTCTTCTTTTTCTTCTTTTTCTTCTTCTTGTCTTGATTCTTGCTGTTCTCTTTCTTCTTTTACTTCTTCTTTATTGTTTATTCTTTCCTCTGGCTTCTTCTTCTTCTTCTTTGTCTCCTTCTTCTTCTTCGTATTTTATTATTATTATTATTATTATTATTATTATTATTATTATTATTATTATTATTATTTTATTTTTTTCGAATAGCGCTTATGTTTTACATGCTTTCTCGTTTATTACCATTAACCTGCGATTTTTTCACGTTTCTTGTTTTAACATTTAGTTTTTTAAATTGTCTTTTTTTTTATTTCAACTTACGTTTTACAGAAAATGTCGAAAAAATGGTGACATTTACAAGAAAACTTAATAAGATTAAACAAGAAGAATTTTTCTTGTCGCACAGAAAAAAAAACCGTATGTTAACATGAGACTTTTTTTTAATGTAGCCAAAGCGTAACATTTTAAAATTAATAATGATAGAAAATGAACAGAAAAAAAATAACACAGGCGCATGATGTCTAAAAGTGTGAAAACGCTCGGAGAATCGATGTGTAAGAATAGCATACGAGTGAGAAAGTGTTCACATGGCAATTAACGTCAATGGTTTGTCGGGAAGAAACATCAACCCTCAAACGTCCAACCTTTGCTCCCCGGAGTGTTGGGTCGCCTGGTGAATCAGAGAAACAGGCGACTCGATGTCCGCAGCAAACTGTGTCAGATAAAAATCCGCATTTATATGACAGTTCCGTTTCGCGTATATTATGTTTGTCAAAGATTTTGTTTTCATGTAATACGAAAAATACATTAACGCAAAAAAAAAAAAAAACATTTTATTCCATTTTTCTCAAAAAAACATGTTATTCTCTTTTTTGAAAAAAAAACCCCAACATTTTATTCTATTTTTCTAAAATAAAAATAAAGAAAGCAGTAAATAATTTCATAAATTAATATATTTTTACAAAACAGTGACACAATAAGATTTTATTTATTATTTCATGCAAGAAAATAATGAAGCATTACTTATGCAACGTATTACTCATGGGACCCACAAGTTGTATGCAGTCTACGTCGTAAGAGGCCTAGAATCAGTTATAATTCGACTCTTTTTTATTTCTGGGCACTAAATATTCCCCCTGCTTAACTTTTTGTTATCAAGTAAGATCTTTGATTTACTTGCAGTTTCATCAAATATTTTTGTGTGCAAAATCCGATCCCGGATTTCGCTAATGTCTACTATTCTATTCATATAGATTAATTTCGAACGAAATCCTTTATTTAATATGCAAAATAGCTTCTTCTCTTTCAACTAGCCATAAATATTTCAGAATTGTATTCTTAGCATCGTCTGTACTGAGGATTGAATCATGAACCTTCAATTTAAAGCTTATTAATACTTACCATGTATATCTGTTGAGCCACGAACCTTAAACATTCAATCTCTAAAATTATAACCAAGCACTTGTATACCTTGCGCAACGAATACTCTCAATGCTCAGCACGGCCGACACTGAGAATAAATTACGAATTATTGAAGACTTACTCTCATCGATTAAATGAAGGGTTCTGTTTAAAAATGTATACATATCACGAAGTACGGCCTAAAAATTACCGTTCGTTGAGATGCACCTCAAGAAAGTCGAAGGCTACATCGATGTAAACGGTTTGAGAATATTATCCAAGATGAACATAGTAGTCCGAATAATCCAACCAACATTAATTAATGATAATAAATCCTCATCAAAAACAATTGGCCTTCGGGCCAAGATCAAAGTGCAGTATCTTTCTGATAAGTTAATATGCGGCATAATCACGTTGGCACACCAGTTCCCGCTGGATGACCGAAGTTAAGCAACATTGAACCTGATCAGTACTAAATGGGTGACCATTTGGGACTTCCAGATGCTGTATGTTCTCTCCGCTTATCTCGGCATTGTTTCCAGCCGTTCTGGACTTCTCCTTGCCACTGGACTCAAGCAGTGCCGATTCAGGAAAGTTGTGATTGGCGATTGCGCAACACTTGCCTCATAATTACATGCGCAGCTGCCCCTATTGAGGGTATCCTTTGTTTTTTCGAGACTCAACGGAGGCATCATATTTAAATTAAGTAAATTAGTCCTTGGTCAATGTCGGTTAAACCCTTCATACTGAGACAATTACTATTTTGGGGGAATACTTCCAGAGTGCCCCCTTTTTGCCCCTGTTTTAGGAGAGCTAGTTTTCACCCCATATTAAAAACGACCTTGTGTCACATTTTCTTTCGTGGGGAAGCAACTTAATACTTGATTCATCATCAAAGACCAGATCTAATGCATAAATGAATAGCTTCAGTTATATGCGATATAATTTGTAGAGCACTAGGAATTTGCCACTGCGGGATCCCGGTTTCGTACCTCGTCAGATGCAGCGCAAGAAAGCAACGCAAACAAATGCACCTTTCCTATCGCTCTCCAGTTTGTTCGATATTTATTCTTAGCTCTTTTCTTTTTTATCAGTTTGCCTGGACGATATTAGTAGCTTCCCTTTCAGATTTCCGTGCACTGCACAGGTTATTATCTTATTTTTTTTTTTATCGTTTACGTCAGGAGAAGGAGTGCTTAGTCTGTTACATTTAACCATACTGATGAATCATAGATACGACAAAACATATGTGCATTAATATATCGCGTATTTCCATTATGTAACCGTCAGCTTTCTTTTCACGACGCTCGATGTAATATACAATTTTCATCAGATATATTTTGTCGAATTTGGAAATCTTTCTTTCTAACTCGGAAATCTGCACAGAATTTAAAACCGGACCTGTTATTTAATCCATGGGATTTTATCCCGTCAGCCATGACCGCGTAGAAGTTTTAAGTAATTCGCAGTTGTATTCCTAGTATCGCCGGTACTGTGGGGTAAACATTCAACCGATGCTAAAAATACAATTGCAAATTGCTTAAGATATCTACCTGGTCAACGCTAAGCGTACAACAGCTCAACAAGATTTACTGCGATGTTGGGGAACACTCAAGGTAATGGCGTAAAAGTAACGGTGCCAGTTTTACTTTATTGATTATAAGTTCCGCGCCTGACAAGTATGTGTTTGTAACCAGTGGATAAAATAAAGGGTCCAGTATTTAATTCTGTGCGACTTCCCGAGTCCGACACAAATATTGCCGTGTTCGACAGCATACTCCTGAAGAATGTCGCAGGTTACATCGGTCGAAACGTTATGAGAATAAATTTCAAGGTGCTTACAATTGTCAAAATGATCATAATAAAGCAAAATATGCAAGACATGTGTTTCGCCGTGTCTATGATTCGTTAGTGTGACAAAATGCAATGGAGAAAGCTAATTCCTTCGAGGTTACATCGACTGAAACGTTGTGAAAATGACACTCAAGATGAGAACAGTAATCCGAATGATCCAATTGATACAATGTATTAATGCTCATCTAAAAAATTAAGAAACATTATATATTGCTTATATATAAATGTTTATGATCCTTTAACAAACACTTGATGTTTAGATTTTTTTTTTATGAAAATGTCTGTCTTCCAATTCTCAACGTTTCTATTTTTTCATAATATTACATTGTCCTTTTTCCCCCTAAAATGTATGAAATAATGTAAGTGTTTTTCTGTTCGTCCCTTTTTTTTTTTTTTTGAAATACATTAATTTTATTTACGTTTTTCCTCTCCTTTTATTCCAATTCCATTTCTTACTCCAAAAGATCTTGTACGGTTGCCAAATTTTTGTCAGTGTTTTAAACCATAAAGAAAAGCATTTAAATTGTTCTTCGTTTTTATTTTTAAATTTTAGTTACGACCACGCACCTCTAAAATAGCTATGTCCGTCAATTTGAAGAAATTAACCTATAAATCAGATGACGATTTAATAATAATCAGGGCTAGGAGAACAGAATATTCTCATCATCCTGCTGACTCTTGAGTATACATCTGACACAGACACAGTTAATCATCTAAGACCACAACACTGCATATAAAATATATATATATATATAATTATAATATAATATATATGAACGGATATATACTCGAGAGTCAAAACAACGAAAAGAATATGCTGTTGCCCTAGATCTAATAATAACTTGTTGACATTGAACTTGAAAACGATCACGTTATATAGTGATATTGAACTTGAAATCGATCACGTTATATAGTTAGTGTTCCACAGACGGGCTGCTCTGTGGAAAAAGCTTTGCTAATTGAATTTTCGTTTGGTTTTAAGCACAAATAAAGGTTATTGGACATTTTTGACAGATCATAGATACGACAAAACATATGTTAAAAACACAAGTGCTTGTTGTGAGGGATTTACTGGATTGAAGTTCAGTCGTGCATCTGTTATAAAAAATACCGATAGAACAGCGAAAAGATTCTGTGATGAAGAGGAAAGCAAAAAGAGAAAAGGACATTGGCCAGTAGATTTCGAAGCCGGATTTGTACTTTGCCAAAGCAGGAAAGGTTGGCATAAGTAGATCTGGATAAGTAGTCAATCTTATAACGTATTTGACGTAATAAGTACATGATTGCATCGGAAGTGATATGTTTTTGTCCGTCTGGCACACTTGATCCTTAAATTTGATTTTGGAAATTCTGTCAAGCTTAAATTCAAAAAAAGCATTCTAGTTGGTCGTTCACACTTGATATTTGATTTTTGTTAGTTTGTCATGCTGGAATATAAAATAGCATTCGCAGTGGTCTGTGAAGAGTAAGTTTCAAACAGCATGTCGGTTGTTACACTTAAATATCAAATAGCATTTCGATCTTGTATTCAAAATAACATCTATATACTATTTTGCTAGTTTCACATTAGGTAGTCTGTACGTTACGCTTTGACAAGGGCCGACTATAATTTTTGAAGTGTAGCTGCTTAAAAAGAGGTCAAATTAAAAAAAAAATGTATTTAAAAAGGCATCTCTGACAACACTTGACAAGAATATAATAGTGACCCCCCCCCCCTTTCGGTGTAACCTCGATTTAAAATATATATGATAATATAGTATCATTGTTGTATGGTGTGAAAAAGGAACCCGTGTAGTGGCTCTTCGCCAAAGAAAGAATAAACCTTAATGCTATGTAAAAAAAGGAAAATTAGAAAGAAACAGGGGAAAAATAACATTGTCTGCCAAAAGGCTCTGGACTGAAAGAGTAAATTAAGTCACTGTCTCTTGCAATATAGTTGTATTATGCGTATTGAACTATGTAGCACAATATTACTTTCTGTAATATTTATTAGTACTTATTAATTTATCTCATTTGGGTCAGTTTTATATTTAAAATACAATGAACACTATTCTCATAGAAATGTTAATAAACTCATATTGCTCTGTGTTATTGGTTTTTCTGTCCAAAAACTATTTTTTGTGATATCCAAAATGATATCAGCTTATTGAAACATATGTGTTCATTACATATATTTCTCTTTTCTTTTCTTTTTTTTTAAATTTTCTTCCTTTCAAAATTGTAGCGCCGGGTATGGGGCAACCAAACCAGCTCCCAATATTGCCCTGCTTTTTATTGAAACCAACCGAGAGCTCTTTTTAGTATCCTTAAGTGCAATTGTCTGAATCTCTTTTGCACTTGGTTCACCAGGAATATTAGTTAGGTAGGACTTCAGGTTTTTCTTCATAAGCCCTGTGGCACCTATGATAACTGGTATAATTGATATCTCTCAAAGAATCCAGTTTCTTTTCACAGCATACATTAGACCTTGATATTTGGTCTGTTTCTCCATTTCAGATCTGTTTCGACCTCCATCATTAGGGGCACTCACTTCAAGGAAGGTTGCAACTCTCTCTGACTAATTCCATATAACTATGTCAGGTTTCACAGCAGCATTTTCAAGGTAGGAGACTGTAGGAATTACATGGTCGTAATGTATGGTATATATAGTAATTCCCAACTGTTTGTTTCAGGTTGATGTTCCATTTCTCATTGCGTGGAGTTCCACGTGCCATGCTAATTATTAATCTGTCAGAGTTAAATTTAATAAATGTTTTTTGTAATTTAAGTTTTACTTGATTATAAAATTGCATTAGTCTGTCAAACATACCATAAAAAAATAGCGATGTTATTAGTTTGTCAAGATTAAGCTTTAAAAAGGCATATATGTTGCTTATCATACTTGAAAATGATTTGAAAATAGCATTTCATTAGTCTGTCAAGCATAAGTGTAAAAACGCGTATCCATTGCTCTGTAACATCTTAGTTGGAAGTAGTGTTTTTATTTGCTTATCATATTTTTAAAATGGTATTTTATCGCTAATGGAGCAGATTAATTGGGCGTGCTTTTTTTTAAATAACATTTTTTGTGCCATTTTTTTCACACTTAAATTTCCTCTTTCATTAATTTCTTATACATTCTATCTTTCTTCAATTTTCTTATTATTTTGTTTTTGTTGGGAATGAGGCATCCTACCGGATGCCAGTCGTTCACCCACTATTTCACACATTCAAACCAAGAGATCGTTTCATTTTCATATTCTCCCCGTATATATATATATATGTATGTATATATATATATATATATATATATATATATATATATATATATAATAAGAGCAAATAGTTAATAAAACATGTTAAAAACACTTTGAAAATTGGTTAAAAACATATTCAATTTGAAAAGGAAACATTAAATAAGTGGATAGTCCTTAATACGCGGAGTTTCGAAGAAATAATTTACTTCTCATAAGAGGGCAGGAATTAGCAAAATGCGGGATCGGATTTTGCTTGCAAAAGTATTTGATAAAACTGCAAGTAAGTCAAAGATCTTACTTGATAACAAAAAGTGAAGCAGAGGGAATAGAGTGGAGAAAAGGGTTATTTCATGAGTTAAATGAATTCGTTACAAATTGTTTCAATAAACAAGATAAAAATTATTTGTCCATATCGGTAGATGATTCAAATTAAAATAAAAATAAAAATAAAAGCTATGGTTTTAAGTGATTACATATAGATATTAAAAACCAAGAGAAAGGAAGGAAAGGAGAGAATGAGGAAAAAGAAAAAGAAGGAAGGAAAGGAGGGGACAGGCAATAAAATTAAATTTAAAAAATTGTAAAATTATGAAGATAAGGCAAAGCAAGAGATGGGAAGACGACGAGAAAAGAAAGAAGGGAAATAGATAAGTGAGCGTGTCTAAAAAAAAGTTTGTTTGATTTTGGATTATAACATGCCACTGTCGTAAAGCCGAAACGGAGTTAGAAAGTCAGCTATTATCTACGAGGACGGTGGTGAGTGTACGCAGAAAGAGCTGAAAAGCGTCCAGTTCAAATCGGTAAACAGATGCGTCCAATATAGCTTATATAAAATCTCTTTGGATGAGAAATAAGTTATAGATTTTAGATTTTAGAATTGAAGTAGAATGTAGGGAAAACAGAGACAAAAATAAATAACAAATAAATGAATAAAATAAGAATAAATGGGGTGCTTAAAACTAATAAAACGGTGTTGAGTTTGCCTAGACTTAAAAGGGCTGTGAAAATAATTGGGAATAGAGTTGTTAGATACAGGGCAGTGTTAAAGGTGATCAGAGGATGAATATTAAAAGCTGTGGAATTTCTAGGAAAGTGCGATTTTGTAGTAGTTTTGGACATTTAAATTTTCCACTACATAGGTTTCATAATTATATTTTTAAATGTTTGGAGATTTAATGGAGAATATTGCGCATAACTATGTTTGGAATTATTTATTGAGAATATTACGCATAGATATAGGAGATGGGGAATTTGAAGGTTGACCGTAATTATATTTCTTAGAATTGTTCAGTTGACAAAGCGGATAAAGGTATAATGGAGAGTGCGATGATTTAAGAAAAAAAGGCTAAAATTCATTCCTTCTTACGGTATGTTTTTAGAATTAAAAGTGTCGGCAAGCAGACAGGTTTCGAGAAAATATTCACTTAGATTTCGACATTCTAATGCACGTCTTGTCTGGCCGCTTACTCGACTAGAACTACGTCGAAATGTTGTATCCTTTTGCCTGTTTTACAAGTGTTTTCATGGTAGGTGGTCCGACGAAAACTCTATAAGCAGCAAAATCCCACCCCTACACAGTAGAAATTGCTGGATGCAAGGAAGCCTCCTAATCTAATAGTTTCTCCCCTCGGACTACTAAATTTTAGAATTCCTTTCCGGATGACTGCTGCTAAATCTCCTAGATAGTATCACTGCGAATTATGTTCCAGATAGAAGTCCCCTACATCAAAGTTGCATCGTGTCTTATTCGGGATGAAAATGCAAAAAAAAAGTCGAAATTCTGTCCCGTCTCTTAAACACGTGATCATTTCTTATTCAATATAATTCGATACCTCATTCCTAGCGTATTTTGTGGAGAGAGCTAACTTTTTACCCGCTCGTCACACTCACGTTATGTGCACTAGAGTTGTTTCCCTTTTCCGCCAAGTTTTCTTGATATGTACTTAATGTAACTCCGAAATTCACACTAGTTTACATAATCGTAGCGTAGGGATCTGATATATAACATGGTAATAAGCAAGATAACAAACATCACCGGGGCTTTAGCGGCTTATACATTGTCGAAACAATGTCTATTATTTTCAAGCCTATTACAATATTCACTATTATTAAACCATTCATCTATCTCATAAATGATTATCCTAGAGTGACTGTGTGGCACTATATCTCAGTGCTACGGTTGCTAACACACTCTACAACATGGCCGATTGGTGATTTGGCCATAAGCGTAGAGATACACAGAAATGAAGCCTACAATTTCCTTTCCCTTTTATCGACCTTTTTTTTTTTTACACAGTGATCACCACTTATCAAGGCCCGGAAGCCACTCAGGGATAAGGGTTATGTCAAGTACATTACGTTAGTGTGGAGATTTGATGAAGTGTTTACTTAAGGGGGCGGTTCATTAGGAATTTGTTAACGTTGGACTTGAACACATCCAAGTTGTAGTCCGGAGGGAAGCGGGCAGACGGAACAGAGTTCCACAGGCGTGCAGTTCTAAGAAAGAAGCTTTGTTCATGGAATCCGCGTTTTGATTTAGGCACAGATATAGAGTGGGGGAAATTTTTCACAGTGGATTCAGCTAGACGGGTGTTTTTCGTGAAAGATTGGCTAGGAGGACCAGAGATTGGAGTTCAGACGAGCACCTGCTATGGAAATAACGATAAAACAAGGATAGGCTCGCAACGTCTCTTCTGTGGGAGAGAGGTTGCAGGGTAGAGAAAAGGGCATCCCCCACTAAGCCACGAACTCTATTTTGTACTCTGTCAAGGCAGGATAGGCTGTTTTTAGCAGCTCCTGCCCAGATATGGTAACAGTATTCCATCCTTGGACGTACTTGGCTTTTATATAGATAGAGAATTGCATCAGTAGTGAGATATCTTCTGGAGCGGTAGAAGGATCCCACCATCTTTCCAGTGACCTTGGCAACAGACTTGATGTACGTGTTCCATTTCAGATCAGGAGTAAAGGTCAACCCCAGAAGCTTGTCAAAACACGGGGCCTCACCCAGACGAGAGCCATCGATCACAATTGATGCCAGATGGGGATCAGAGCGTTGATGATGTAAGGATATGAGTTTGGTTTTGGATGCATTAAAGGTAACCAGCCACATCTTCCCCCACTAAACCACGCGCTCGAGATCAGAGGAGAGAGAATCAGAGAGAACTTTGTCGTTTGCAGCCTTTGATGTGTTGCCGTAGATGGTCGTGTCATCAGCATAGATGTCAACGAATGATTTAAGTATATGTTTAGGGACGTCATTGATGTAGAGAGCACGCGTGTTTCTGTCTCTTTGTGAACGAGAGGGGGGGCGACCCTCTCCCCCTCAGCACGTAGTTAAGCGTAAATTGTAAATTGTTTTTGTAATATATAGTGTATACATAATGTAAAATAAATAGTTAATTATGTTTAATAAATATTACGATTGTGCCGTTTGTGTGTGTGTGTGTGTGTGTGTGTGTGTGTGTGTGTGTGTGTGTGTGTGTGTGTGTGTGTGTGTGTCATGAATGCCGACATTGAACAACGAAGCGGTCCGGAGGGCGAAGAAATGAGATCCCAACCAGAGTGCCACCAGGGTGAAGAGGTCATCTGGGAGAATGAGGGAGCCACACCCACATCCAGCATCTCCGGTATGATTTTCCTCTTGATATACGGACCCTGATGACTGGCCGTGTTCGCATCTTCGTGGGACTGTTTCTAAGACATTTAGTGTAACACGTGAAGTTAGTCACATGCCAGTGACCAGCTGATCGTGTTATAACTGTTCATTTTAATAAGCGGTTACACAAAAGTAAAAAAAAAAAAATCAGCTGATTTTCATCGCTACAAACATTAATCAGTCAGACGTTTCTTAACCTGATTCATTATTTTTTTTTACTTACGTGATAATCTTCAAAAACGCTTTCAAACGATATATTCGTTTTTCTCCTTTCCACTAAATCTGGCGGTCACCATGTTGAATAAAACGGTGATAATTGAAGTCTCTCTCATGTTCCCACGTTTTTGTGTTTTGCGTGTGTTTATTAGGACTGGGCTGCTTTACAAAACTCTATTATTGTTTTTTTTTCTAATTCCATTGCTAGACGTTCTTTACGTTTTTTAGAATGGTTGTGTGCGAAATTGTTTTCTGTTGAAACTATTACGAATTTCTTTCTGCGAAGTTATTTTCACGACATTTTATATCAACCTAATGCTCTTTATTATCAAGTTAATTATATATATATATATATATATATATATATATATATATATATCGAGTTAAGCATATTGGGAAGTGATACACGATATACCATTGGCGTATTAAGCGATGCTCTTTGCGTAAACAAACCGATCTTAGGTATTCGGACGATGTCAAAACATTATTAATTCACTGTCCGCACAGCAGCTGCTGATTGGCGTAATGGTTCAAAGCCTGACTGTCGTACGGGTTTCGATCCTGGCTTGAGGTAGTTGCTTATCTAACCGCACTGGTGAGCTGAGATACAGCGAAACAGTACTATATGGAGATGACTATAATGCTCCTTATCTCGAGTTAAGCATATTGGGAAGTGATACACGAATTACCATTGGCGTATTAAGCGATGCTCTTTGTGTAAACAAATCGAGCTTAGGTATTCGGACGATATCACAACATCGTTAATTCACTGTCCGTATAGTAGCTGCTGATTGGCGTAATGGTTCGAAGCCTTGACTGTCGTACAGACGGTCGGGTTTCAACCCTGGCTTAAGGTAGTTGCCTGTCTATCTGCAATAATGAGCTGTGATACAGCGAAACAGTACTGTATGTGGATGCCTATATATATATATATATATATATATATATATATATATATATATATCAGTGGCGACTCTAGCCTATTATTGCTTGTCGTGCCGCCCCCCTGCCCTTTGTCAACTTTAGTTCCCAATCCGTGGTCCAAATAAGTAATCATAGTTGCTATTGCGTGATTCTCCATTGCATAGCACAGATTGACTAACGTACCTTGCATGGTGTCTGTTTTTGTTTTTTTGTGAACAATCAAGATACTATATAATTTGTGGTCTTGTTGATACAGTAGATAAGATATTTATTCCCTTTCAAAAGTATAGAAGAAAAGTGATATTCATTACTATGAGTAGAAAAATATGTTTATTAGAATAAAGAAATTGATGACAATGACAACTAACCAGGTTAGCAATAGATACAAAGAATTCGTAAATAAAGTCCGTGGTAAAATTGAATGTAGTGAAGCGACTGAAATATTTCGGCAACTGAAGTAATGTTCTCCAAAAACGGCGATTAAATTTTCCCATAGAATAAAAGGTAATATTGATGAATAAAGTTGGGTTTAAATAGCTGTGAAATGATGGATGCAGCAAGAAAAGTTACATACAGGGGTTTTATGAAAAAAAATTACAAAGTATTTACGTATCACTACGGAATTCTACGAAGGTTTATTGGATTGACGGGTTTCTAAGTATTAATATAAAATGACTTAAAACCCGTATTTTTCGTAGATTTCTATGATTCAAAATTCACGAAAAAAGAATTCCTCAAAAAAACAAATTCACTCTTATTCAAAACCTGTTCTTTATTAATTAATGAAACAATAACTTCATCACTGATATTTATTTACAATCTGATATACACGCGTGGTTATGTTTACACAGAACTATTCGTGCTACTACATATTGCAACAGTAGTAGTAATCGTTCTTCATGTGTTTATGCGTATATATGTGTCTAGAGATCTCTCTCTCCCCCTCTCTCTCTCGGTCCCTCATCCTCTTCCTAAAACAGACATCAGCAGGCTCGATCGTGCTAAATATTTTAGGCACTATAAGTGGGCTTCACTTTGCGGGTGATTACAGAAAAATCTGGATTTCTCTAACATTATGATTATTACGAGTAAAGGTTTGGCTTGGCACGAATTACGGACGTTCAACGTCATAGCCGCTGTTATGGAGTTTTCAATGAATCTGGCGGTGGCCGGACAAAGACAACCCGTTCAAAACAGCATCCTTGTATTATTCCCAGATATATTTATGAATTTTTTGCTACTTAGTTATCGAAACTTGAATAGATATGTAATTTAATTGAGATCAGACTAAGTAGGTTTGCTTGAAATTAATGTATGATTTTTTAATCCATTTTGAATAACGTTAACCGAATTATTGGTCGTGCCGGGCACGAGTGGCGCTTAGTCCCATCTCCGCCCCTGATATATATATATATATATATATATATATATATATATATATATATATATATATATATATATTATAATACAGCTAAGTTTGTTTGCATACGACTTTGTATTCATACATACTAAAGTATTTCTCAATGTTGGGATTAAGTTATGTTTTAAAAAAATTCATCTGTCCTGATTAGCATTAATTTCCAACTTTCAATACAAAAGCCCCATTTCTTACTAAGTTACTGTCTATTGCCCTCTTCCTCTCTCGCTGGATTTTGGATGCTATTCAGCTCATATTAAATGAGCTATATATCACTCTTGCAGCCTTTTTATTTACACTAGACGATATAAAGAAGAAAAGTAAATTAGAAAATCACTACTTGAGTTTCAAACTGGATACAACCTTTAAAATAAGTTAAAACACCAAATACTTATCAAGGTAGGTAGAAGAGTAAGTTATCTTGCCTTTGGTAACATGTACTTGTTCTACATTCGTTTATTGGACACTTTTATCGGTTTGTTGCCTATAATAATAACACATGCTTCAGAGACGAAACTATGATAATATTGTTAACTGAATTACGTTCGGCAACGTCAGTTTATTTGCTAGGGTCATCTTTTAACCGATTACCTGTCTAACAACTATTCTCTCTTGAGCTAACAAGTACACCTTTTTGTTTACTGATTGGTGATGTATATTTTTTATGAAAAAGCTATTCGATGTGTTTTTTATTCATTTTTTATTTTTATTTTATTTTTTTGCCAGAAAGCTCGAACAATCGTACGGGCACGCGCAAAACTATGTCTTAATCAAACGAACTGATCAAATGCTATTTGGAAACTTAAGCGGTGACATGATCAATAAACACAAATAAACTATTTATGCTCAGTCAGGTTGTTTATTATTATTATTATTAGTAGTAGTAGTATTAGTATTAGTATTATTATTAGTAGTATTAGTAGTAGTAGTAGTAGTATTTACCTACCTCGAAGCCAATCCGTGACATAATAAAATTACTATTTTTCTCAATAAATTACCGTATTTTTTTTCTTTCTCCACGGATAGAACATGCTTTAATAGAACGCGGGTTCAGAAAACATTAGCGATAATTTTCAACGTTACATTTTTTTTATTTTCTATTCTGATTTTCAAATTATTTAAATCTGCCACGTTCCTTCATCTGCTTTATTGATTTCGTCGTTTTTTTTTAATTGCTGAGAAGATAAAAAGAAATCGGTTTCTTATTGTTCCGTATTTTATAAGCGCTTCTTTTTAACATGGAATTTTCAGAATTAAATAATCGAAAAAGAACAAATAGATGTTTATATCGTCAACTGCTATTAGTTATTTTGGCATTATATTATCGCCTCAGGTAAAATAGCATTTCGGATCTGAACGTATTTTACTTTAATAGTTTTGCTCGTGATAAATAGATTCAAAAAGAAATAAAAGACACGAGAAAGGAAATAACACATTTAATCTTTTTTATACGCATAACATCGTTTATTTATGAGTTTGGGTTGTTTAATGTCACGAAGAACAAGAATAAACTATAATTTTCTCCGTCTCTTACAAACATTAACCTAGTCTAATAATTTCTAAACCAGATTATAATATATATTATTTTTTAATTGGAATTCATTATTGAGATCAGTATTATTTATTAATTTTATTTATTGCGGACTATTATTCTCATCAGATAATAAATAAACGTAGATATATAAGATCAAAAAACCCAACCTTGATCGCCCTTCGTGTGATTGGAGCGCTTGGGACCAACCTTGATCGCAGTTGATAGAGACGTTAAATCTCTACGGTTCCAGATGAGCATTGTCTGAAGATAGCGGTTTCAATCCTACCCAAAGCCGGGCAGAGGCTTACTTGGCCAAAACGTGGTAAGACGACAGTGATTGCTGAGAATGCAGTTAGGAGATTCGAAGTTCCTATCCGTCGCGGTTACCACCTGACGAAGGCCAAAGGAATAGTTGGTCGAAACGCCGTGAAACAACAACTAATAAAGATGAGAATAATAGTCCGCAATAAATAAATTAATACAGATTATAATAGTTTTCTATTTGCACTCCATCTCTTCTTAACACTATCCCAGTCTTGTAATCACACATACACTTATCTATTTTTGAGAAAACGATACTTTGATAGCTTCGTATATATCATCTGAGCTAAAATGTTATTCAGCTCTCCTTAACACTAACCTTCATTTATTTCTGAAAATCAGATTTTATATTTAGGGGTGAAGACAGCAAGCCTAATTAATTTCCGTATTACCTGGGCGATTCATTATTATTATTGTTATTATTTATATTATTTTATTATTATACTTTTGATCGTTAACTTATTAAGTGTCCTGAGTGAGTTAAATGCTTTTGTTTTATAAAGGAACGCTCATTGCCAATTTTTTTTTTTTTTTTAATGCGAAACATGCGGAATTCTCTGTAAGATGACTGAACGAAACATTACGGACACATTTGCAAAAGGTGGCACAAGTACAGAAATGTAGGATTGTATACTTTTTTTGGAAAAAATTATTTTCGATACGCCGATCATAGTTTCTGCAATTATAACCTTTTTAGATACTTTCAGTGAAAAAAAAGTCTTCTTTCATTGTTGGGTCCATGTTTTCACTTTGAAAAAGATAACTCATTTCGTTTAAAGCATCTATTACAAAAAAATACCATTCTTTTCTTGAAAAGGATAAACACACTTCTCTTATACAATTAAACTTCAGTTTTATCTTCTGTTACAGTTTTGTTTTCAGCGTTTTTAATTTATTGCTTTGCAGCGTTTGCGTCTATTTGTTTTTTGCTGACAACTTTTATCCGGCAGCTTACCGTAAACTGCCGAAAAATACCATTGCGACCTTGTGCCAGATTCTGGATCGGTACTACTACTACTACTACTAATAATAATAATAATAATAATAATAATAATGATGATGATGATGATGATGATGATAATAATAATAATAATAATAATGATGATGATGATGATGATGATGATGATGATGATAATAAGACTACTACTACTACTACTAATAATAATAATAATAATAAAAAGTCGGAATACAATATATGCCATCAACGCCAGAGCAGTAGTCATCATTCAATATACTGCTGGTATATTTGACTTAAATATTGATTAATTGAAATGTTTGGATCCCAAAACTCGTTAAATGCTTACAATTTATTGGGTTTTTTCTAAGAAAGGTGATGTAGATCGATTGCATCTAACTAGAAAGGAAGGTGGTCGAAGCTTACTTAGTGTGGAAGACGTTGTAAACCTAGAAGAAGAAGAAGAAGAAGAAGAAGAAGAAGAAGAAGAAGAAGAAGAAGAAGAAGAAGAAGAAGAAGAAGAAGAAAGCCCCGCCAAATATATTTCTGAAAGCCATGAAATTCATTCTTCTCCATGAAGTGAGAAGAGAAAAAATATTAAGACCTGGGCCGAAGAAGAGTCAGCGATTACTGGAGAGAGAGAGAGAGAGAGAGAGAGAGAGAGAGAGAGAGAGAGAGAGAGGAAAAATTATTTGGAAAGAAACTACACAGTGCATTCTTTAATAATACTGAATTATGAGATAACGACCGCTGGAATGACTGGTTAGGGGAGATCTTAAAAGATCTACTGAGAGCACATTAATGGCAGCCCAGGAACAAACCACTCGCACTAGGTTCATCAAACGCTACATCGACAAAACTGCAGAATCACCAATGTGCAGAATGTAATGAAATGGAAGAAACATTAGCGCATATTGTATCAGAATGGCCTATGCTAGTTCAACAATAATGTAAAAAAAATAATGGAGACACGACAAAGTTGCTCAGGTCCTACACTGGAATATATGAAAACTCTATGCATTAGACCACAATGAGAAGTTGTATCAGCATAAACCAGATATAGTACAGGAAAACGACAATGTCATACGTCTTTGGGATACGCGCAGACAGACTGATAAGGTCTTTGAACACTCCAGACCTGATATAATTTTACTAAATAAAAACTAGAGAACTTGCTCAATCCTTGACGTAGTCTGCCCTTTCAATACCCGAGTGCGAGAGAAAGAACAAGAAAAAATAAATGAATACCAATATCTAAAATAGGAATTAGTAAGACTCTGGAAATATAAAGAAGTCAAGGTGATTTCCATTGTGATTGGAACGCTTGGGACCATAACAAAAAGCCACCACAAACGGCTTAATCAGATTGACAAACAATTTATTTTGCAATCTTACAAAAGGCTTGCCTGTTGGGAGCAGCGAAAGTGTTAAGGTATAACTTGAACGTTTAAAAAATAAATAAATAAATAAATAAAGATTTAAAAAAAATACAAAATAAATAAATATAACAAATATAAATAAATAAAAAATAAAAAAAATAAAGTTAAGAATGTTATAAAAACAACAATATAATATCAACCCCTCGACAGTCAAAGTGATTCCTATTATAATTGAAAAGCTTGGGAATATAACAA
>NC_136514.1:42380562-42395562 GCF_053919585.1 Euprymna scolopes
TGTGAACAAGTTCTAATTGAATCGTCCCCCTAAGTAATCCAAGTTTCAAAATTCCCACTGTTTATTATGCTAAAATCACAATGACTAATGTATACCTATTAACCCTTATCCTCGAGTGGCCTCTGGGCCTTGATAAGTGGTGACACTCATGTAAAAAAAAAAAAGGGTGAATAAAAAAGGCAACTTTATTTACTATTTGGGAGGTATATAGAGAAGGTTCGTTTTGTGGCAGAAGAGAATGTTCGTGAAATGTGTGTGAGAAAATCAACAGAAAGAATGTTCATTGGGTTATACTTATCGGTTTAGGTGGGAACAAAGTTGGTTTGAATTTACTTCGGTGTCTTCCTTTTCTGGTTTTCGTGAACGAAGCAGTGTTTAGTCATTCAAGGCGTTCGGGCCATAACGTGGGGCCAGTACGTCGTTTTTGACTTTCATAACCTTTTCGGGGCTCCTCCGGCCGCGTGGAAAATCAACCGTCCTTTCTTTTCTTCTTCTTCAAAACTCCAGAAAAAAACGCGGCAAAAACCAAACCTTCTTTTTCCACCGGAAGTCCAGCGTCTTTCAGTCCGCAGTCAATTCTTATCAATCCCCACAAGCTGTCATTCCTTGCATTGCTTGAGAAGGAAGGACTATGGTATATTCCTTCTTCTATCTATTAAATTCGATATGGGAACCAGTAATTATAAACAATAGATAATATATACAACTAATAAGTAAAAACATTAATATATACAAGTAATAAGTATAGAGATAGATATACATTAATATATTATATAGTAATAAATAGTGATATTTACACTTAGAAATAAAAATAGGTTTAATGCTCCTAAAGTTCGTACTAGAATTGTCCACAACCCGTGGCGCAATTAGTGCTAGAATTGTCAACGACCCGTGGAGTAGAGGTTAGAGTACTGGAAAAAATCAATTTATTTATTTATTTTTTTTTTTACATACGGATCACCACTTATCAAGGCCCAGGGGCCACTCGAATATAAGGGTTAAAGAGTGTACAGTAGTCAATTTGACAATATAGTAATTGTCAGTAATGGAAATTCAGTAAATTTCTTAACTTAAGGGGAACGGCTTATCAAGAACTTGTTTACATTGGACTTGAAGAAACCATATTGTAGTCAGCTGGAAATCAGGAAAACGGAAGACAGTTCCACATGCGTGCAGTTCTAAGAAAGAAGCTTTGATCATGGAATCTACGTTTAGGTTTAGGCATAGATAAAGAGTGGGGGGGAATTATTGATAGTATTTTCAGCTAGACGAATGTTTCTTGCGAAAGTTTGACGAGGGAGGACCATAGATTGAAGTTCAGTTGTAAAAATGATACTCTCTTGAAGGTTGAAGGTTCAATCCTCAGTGTGGGCGACCGAAAAAATACATGAGCGAATTACTTATCCAGTCATAGTTGACGGAACAAGAGCACGCTACCCCGTGAAGTAAATAAAGGTTCCGCTCGAAATTCCCTCCAAATTCACGAGTTCGACAGAAACATTCCCGAGTTCGACAAGATGCACCTAAAGAAGGTCGAAGGTTTCATCGACCGAAACGTTGAGAAAATCACACTCAAGATAGGGACAGTATTCCGATGGATACAAGTAGACATAACCTTTTGTTATTCATAAAGTTCAAGCGCGAATGAAGATCCTACGATATTATTTCCAAATAGCACAAATGCAAAGTGAGTAACTCCATTGGATCCCTTATAATACAAGATAATTTTTTTTGTCATTGTTCAAAGCTTTTTGTTAAATCACATTTGAGGCTCGAAGATAGAGAAAGAGAGAGTTAGCCTTGCTGATATATTAGCGAACGTACCCGGCATTTCGCAGGCCACATGATCGCTTCTACATTTTCTACTTTAACCCAATGCTTTTTACGTAGATATTTTATGCATTTTCACACTGCTTGATGTTTAAAATTTATAAATATTTTTAGAAGTGGATAAAAAGTGGTATACGTTACTCAATGAAAAATGCCCAATACCTGGGCAACGTCGTGTAACCCTGGTAGTATTCAGATAAATGGTTTTTCGTCATACTTTTCTGCATATTTTTTTTTTTTTTTGTGTCGACCACAATTTCGTTGGTTTTCATCTATTTTTAAATTTTTTATTTATTTATATAATTCCCTTTTCTTTACTGCGATGTTACCCATCATTTTGTTTCTATTTTTTGGGGGTTGATTTTCGTTTTTTCTCTTTTCAAATTTTCTGTAAGGATTAGTTTCTACACGAAAATACCTCACGAATTAAAGTCACCCTCCTTTCCCGGCAGCTACAGGAAACTATTAGTGAGAAAAAGACAGACCGCAAACAGTATGACATATATGCCACTCTGGTAGAAGAATGCGAAAGCATATGATACATTTATCTACCTCTCTCTCAGATACATATGATGATGATTGCAATGTCTTGCCAGACGAGTGCCACTCCCTCAGACACTTAAAGTCCATGAGCCCAAAAATGACTTCCATCGCCACATGAGCATTTTAATAGGCAAATGCCTGAGGGAGTATCTATACAAAGATAATGTTACAGAGTCTTAGCTTTGTACGACAGCTAAGTCTCTCTCGCGGTTCAAAATGTTGAGATCCAGCAACAAGCAAGAGCAAGATAGCCAGCACCAAATTAAACTGCAGACCAGCTTTAATGCGGTACTGGTGTCCCGCTTTATGTTCTTTATATAAGAGATTTGCTTCTCCTATAAAGGTTGCCTTCACCACAGCTTAAGGGAGCCCTCTGCACCCCAACACATACACACACACACACAAATATACACGGTGCTACCTAGCCATTGACCCAGAAAAAAGGTCTTGTTTTTAATCCTTCAAGGAGAATAGCCGCCCTCCTCACCAAACCAGTCTAGTGTGGGAACCAGTTTAGTCGCCGGTAACCCGACCCATGAGGCGGGTAGGACTGGGTTACATAGTACCAGTAGCATATGACACGACCTGACATACATATATATATATATATATATATATATATATATATATATATATATATATATATATATATATATATATATAGCCTTGAGCACCTGGAGGGGCATAGGTCATCTACAACTTTGTAGATGCTTTTGTAGTGAGGAGTTCTTTTACAGATTGAGAGTGCTGACCCCACGCCTAACCTTCCAAGAAGGTACATACAGCGCCTAGCCTTCCCAAATGGTCACCCATCTGGTACTGGCCAGGCTCAACGTTGCTTAACTTCGGTGATCTGGCGAGAATCGGTGTGTCAACGCGATTGTGCCACACACACACACACACACACACACACACACACACACATATATATATATATATATATATATATATATATATATATATATATATTACTTGTTTATTGTTATATAAACATGCTCACATCCCGCTGCTACAAACAGCCACTTGTTTCAATCAAACAACAGATATCATCAGGCAGCGACTTGACTATTCAAAAGTTCAATGAATAATGGATTTTTATTTTAGGTAGGAACTCTTTAGAAGTTGGAGTTAAAAAACTTAAAACACAGGACTTTAATTAAATAAAAAAGTAAAAAGGGAGAGGCAATTTAAATAAAGTTAAAAGATTACAATGGGGAGAGAGTGATTGAGAAGAAAAAAGGAATAGAGACAGAAATAGCGAAAGAAAATATAGAGAAAACAAAATAGAGAGAAAAAGAAGAGAGAAAATACATACACATACATACATACACATACACACACATATACACACATATACACATATATATACATATATATATATATACATATATACATACATATACATATACATACCTTACTCCTATATATATATATATACATACATATATACATACATACTTCACCTCTCCTCTCCCCCCTCTCCATATCATATATATATATATATATATATACATATATGATATGGAGAAGAAAAGAAAAAAGAAACAAAGGGTTATAATAAAGAGAATAAGAACTAGAAGGAAAAGGAAAGAATAATGAGATCTAGTTAAATAGAGAAAGAGAGAAAGTAAGAATTTGACAGTATATAGAAAAAGAAAAAGAAAAAGAAAAAATCTGCGTGTCAACCAATTTATGAACAATTATACAATTCAGTAATGAAGCATATTATTACAAATACAAACAGAAGATACAATCCAAGCGTCAGAAATGAACGTGTCAAAAAAGGCAGTGAATGTATTCTGCTAGCATATTTATCCTCTTACATACGTCCACGAGTAAAATCAACGCAATTCAAACATACGTCTACCATTAATTAGGCCCTTTATGCTAAATGATATAAGTTTAAAG
Source organism: Euprymna scolopes (assembly GCF_053919585.1). Lineage (NCBI taxonomy): Eukaryota > Metazoa > Mollusca > Cephalopoda > Sepiida > Sepiolidae > Euprymna > Euprymna scolopes. The sequence goes on from NC_136514.1 coordinate 42,384,844, forward strand.
TTTTCGCGTTTTTATTAGATAAATATATGAATAAAAGAAAAAAATAATGATAAAACAATATTAAAATTATTATTAATAACAATAAATATAATAGTAATGAAAATAATAATAATAATAATAATAATAATAATAATAATAATAAAAACAGAATAAAATTAATATTTATTATCTTTTTAATATAACATATTTAGCCATAAGAGGGGATTAAATAAATTAAATAGGTCCAATAATTATAAATAAAAAACTACTAATATTTATGTATATAAAAAGAATATAATACAAATATATATATATATAGATATATAACCACACACACACATATATATACCCAAATATACACACACATATATATATATACATATATATATACATATACATGCACATAAGTAAAGGTGTAACTATACTATTAAGTTGGAAGTTTAAGCTATTTAAGTATAGATATAAAGTCATATTAAATCACAAAATAATACATTCAATACCAGATTACTAATAACACAGATACAAGTACACTTACCTATAAATATATTCAGGCAAAAGAAGTAATTAAATCAACGAAATACTCAAAAATAGCGACGCACAGGTAGATAGTACCCTAATTAAAAATAATAAGATACATATGTATATACCCACAGAGAACCAACCGACATACTAATAAGCATATATATATATATATATATATATATATATATATATATATATATATATATATATATATATATATATATAATCTTATGTATACACATACATACAAAAAATACACAAATATATGCACACAATCATATACTAATACACAACAACGCACACACACATATATATACTCACACATAAATATGTATAATTTACATAAATTATATATATAGAAATACATAAGAATACAAATAATTTGGCAAGGGTACAAATAGATGTATACACACATAGAAACATACAAATGGATTGAATAAACATGGGAGGGTATATCAAATAATATAGAAATATATAGATCTAAGTACACACGGTCATAAAATAAATACATAGACACATACATATACACATAGACACACATGTATATAAGATAGGAGAAGTAAAGAAAGAAATCAGGAGAGGAGAAAGTATATTAATAGAATATTAATAAATTATAGAAATCAGTGACAATTTTTAATTTATTTAAATTTTATATCTAAACTAAATTACTTAAAAGATGGGTTTTATAATGTTTGCAATTAATTGAATTTTCGTGCTTCTTATTTAATAATTTATCTCTTTCTCTAAAAGTAAGTATAAATAATTTCTCATAAAGACATAGGTAGCAAGGCGAGTTTAAAGATGAACAGGTTTTCGCTTTCTTTAAAATTTTCCAATTTACTATTGGGGAGTAACCTTGCTCTACTAGTTCATTGTAATATTTAGACAAGGAAGTTCTATTTTTGTACTCATTATTTTCAAAAGAGCACTTGTGACCGGTAAATCTTTCTTTAAAATTGTTATTTGTCATTCCTATGTAATATTTTTTTTCATTCGGATTTTCCTTAGTAGAAATAGTTGCTTGGTACACTACAGAAGTAATTTGACAATTTCCTTTAAGAGGGCATTTTGATTTAATTCTACAGTTACAACTTTCGGTAGCAATGGGTGTGCTATTTTTGTTTAATATTTTGTTATTATGTTTTTTAATTATTTTTTCAAGGTTTTCATTACAACTATAACTAAGTTTTATTGTATTTTTATTGAAAATTTTATGTAGTATGTTATTAATAGGGAAGTGCTTTTTAATTAAGTTTAAGAATTTCATTCCTAGATTTGTTTTAAGTTTCAGATTAAAAGGGGGATTGTACCACAGGATTTTTCTCTTACGGTTTCTATTTGTATTTGTGTTTGGGTGTGTTGGTTCTATGAACTCAATTTGGGTGTTTTTGTATCCACTATCCTTAAGGGCCCTGTTATAGAAATATTTATGTTTATTAAATGTTTCAAGATTGGAAGAATTGTCACTGATTCTTTTACTAATGGATTTGGGGATATGCCTAATGATAGATTTTGGGTGATTTGATAGGGGGTGTACATAAATTGGGTTTGAGTTTTCCTTCCTATATGGTTGGTAGATGCCTTTCCTTAAATCAAAGTTCACATCCAAAAAATTTACAGTTTTAACATCTGATATAATATCCACTTTTAATTTAATTCTACGGAATCCTACGAAACCCGAAATAGGTAAATTAAGTAAAAATATACTAGAAAGAGTTAACTATCAAATTAAATCAACATATAAGCTAAATCTATGGATTAACACAGCGGATACCATTAAATGGTTTTCCAATATACATAATAAAAAGAATTGTACTTTCTTACAATTCGATATTGTGAATTACTATCCCTCCATATCTAAGGAACTATTCGAAGAGGTGATGGAGTTTGCTAAACTCCTGTCTGATATAAAAGACACTGAAATTGAAATTATACGGACATGTAGAAATACTACATTAATTAGTGGAAATGATCAGTGGTTGAAAAAAGATCAAAATGACCTGTTTGACATTTCCATGGGGTCTTTGGATTCGGCTGAAATGACAGACTTAGTAGGTCTATTCATACTATACAACTTGACCAAAGACATCAATGTCATGGATATAGGCTTGTATCGTGATGATGGACTGATGATCATCAAGGAATCCAACGGCCCTAAATGTGAAAGAACCAAAAAGATTATCTTAAATGAATTCCGTAGAATTAAATTAAAAGTGGATATTATATCAGATGTTAAAACTGTAAATTTTTTGGATGTGAACTTTGATTTAAGGAAAGGCATCTACCAACCATATAGGAAGGAAAACTCAAACCCAATTTATGTACACCCCCTATCAAATCACCCAAAATCTATCATTAGGCATATCCCCAAATCCATTAGTAAAAGAATCAGTGACAATTCTTCCAATCTTGAAACATTTAATAAACATAAATATTTCTATAACAGGGCCCTTAAGGATAGTGGATACAAAAACACCCAAATTGAGTTCATAGAACCAACACACCCAAACACAAATACAAATAGAAACCGTAAGAGAAAAATCCTGTGGTACAATCCCCCTTTTAATCTGAAACTTAAAACAAATCTAGGAATGAAATTCTTAAACTTAATTAAAAAGCACTTCCCTATTAATAACATACTACATAAAATTTTCAATAAAAATACAATAAAACTTAGTTATAGTTGTAATGAAAACCTTGAAAAAATAATTAAAAAACATAATAACAAAATATTAAACAAAAATAGCACACCCATTGCTACCGAAAGTTGTAACTGTAGAATTAAATCAAAATGCCCTCTTAAAGGAAATTGTCAAATTACTTCTGTAGTGTACCAAGCAACTATTTCTACTAAGGAAAATCCGAATGAAAAAAAATATTACATAGGAATGACAAATAACAATTTTAAAGAAAGATTTACCGGTCACAAGTGCTCTTTTGAAAATAATGAGTACAAAAATAGAACTTCCTTGTCTAAATATTACAATGAACTAGTAGAGCAAGGTTACTCCCCAATAGTAAATTGGAAAATTTTAAAGAAAGCGAAAACCTGTTCATCTTTAAACTCGCCTTGCTACCTATGTCTTTATGAGAAATTATTTATACTTACTTTTAGAGAAAGAGATAAATTATTAAATAAGAAGCACGAAAATTCAATTAATTGCAAACATTATAAAACCCATCTTTTAAGTAATTTAGTTTAGATATAAAATTTAAATAAATTAAAAATTGTCACTGATTTCTATAATTTATTAATATTCTATTAATATACTTTCTCCTCTCCTGATTTCTTTCTTTACTTCTCCTATCTTATATACATGTGTGTCTATGTGTATATGTATGTGTCTATGTATTTATTTTATGACCGTGTGTACTTAGATCTATATATTTCTATATTATTTGATATACCCTCCCATGTTTATTCAATCCATTTGTATGTTTCTATGTGTGTATACATCTATTTGTACCCTTGCCAAATTATTTGTATTCTTATGTATTTCTATATATATAATTTATGTAAATTATACATGTTTATGTGTGAGTATATATATGTGTGTGTGCGTTGTTGTGTATTAGTATATGATTGTGTGCATATATTTGTGTATTTTTTGTATGTATGTGTATACATAAGATTATATATATATATATATATATATATATATATATATATATATATATATATATATATGCTTATTAGTATGTCGGTTGGTTCTCTGTGGGTATATACATATGTATCTTATTATTTTTAATTAGGGTACTATCTACCTGTGCGTCGCTATTTTTGAGTATTTCGTTGATTTAATTACTTCTTTTGCCTGAATATATTTATAGGTAAGTGTACTTGTATCTGTGTTATTAGTAATCTGGTATTGAATGTATTATTTTGTGATTTAATATGACTTTATATCTATACTTAAATAGCTTAAACTTCCAACTTAATAGTATAGTTACACCTTTACTTATGTGCATGTATATGTATATATATATATATATGTATATATATATATGTGTGTGTATATTTGGGTATATATATGTGTGTGTGTGGTTATATATCTATATATATATATATTTGTATTATATTCTTTTTATATACATAAATATTAGTAGTTTTTTATTTATAATTATTGGACCTATTTAATTTATTTAATCCCCTCTTATGGCTAAATATGTTATATTAAAAAGATAATAAATATTAATTTTATTCTGTTTTTATTATTATTATTATTATTATTATTATTATTATTATTATTATTATTATTTTCATTACTATTATGTTTATTGTTATTAATAATAATTTTAATATTGTTTTATCATTATTTTTTTCTTTTATTCATATATTTATCTAATAAAAACGCGAAAACTTTAAACTTATATCATTTAGCATAAAGGGCCTAATTAATGGTAGACGTATGTTTGAATTGCGTTGATTTTACTCGTGGACGTATGTAAGAGGATAAATATGCTAGCAGAATACATTCACTGCCTTTTTTGACACGTTCATTTCTGACGCTTGGATTGTATCTTCTGTTTGTATTTGTAATAATATGCTTCATTACTGAATTGTATAATTGTTCATAAATTGGTTGACACGCAGATTTTTTCTTTTTCTTTTTCTTTTTCTATATACTGTCAAATTCTTACTTTCTCTCTTTCTCTATTTAACTAGATCTCATTATTCTTTCCTTTTCCTTCTAGTTCTTATTCTCTTTATTATAACCCTTTGTTTCTTTTTTCTTTTCTTCTCCATATCATATATGTATATATATATATATATATATATGATATGGAGAGGGGGGAGAGGAGAGGTGAAGTATGTATGTATATATGTATGTATATATATATATATAGGAGTAAGGTATGTATATGTATATGTATGTATATATGTATATATATATATATGTATATATATGTGTATATGTGTGTATATGTGTGTGTATGTGTATGTATGTATGTGTATGTATTTTCTCTCTTCTTTTTCTCTCTATTTTGTTTTCTCTATATTTTCTTTCGCTATTTCTGTCTCTATTCCTTTTTTCTTCTCAATCACTCTCTCCCCATTGTAATCTTTTAACTTTATTTAAATTGCCTCTCCCTTTTTACTTTTTTATTTAATTAAAGTCCTGTGTTTTAAGTTTTTTAACTCCAACTTCTAAAGAGTTCCTACCTAAAATAAAAATCCATTATTCATTGAACTTTTGAATAGTCAAGTCGCTGCCTGATGATATCTGTTGTTTGATTGAAACAAGTGGCTGTTTGTAGCAGCGGGATGTGAGCATGTTTATATAACAATAAACAAGTATTATCAGCTCTTTTTATTGAGCACTATCTAACAACCTCGTTGAATTCATTAGTCCATTACTTTTGAATATAAAAAAAACCCGAGTATATATATATATATATATATATATATATATATATATATATATATATATGTATGTATGTATATATATAAGTTTCGTGGTTAAATTATAAATTCTGAAAAAACAACATATAGAGACATATATTCAAGTATACTTCACGAAAAATCAATAAGGAGCAATACATTTTCGCTATATCGGAATATCACTTTCTCCCATGGGCCGATTTTCTGCCCACCTGGATTTATAACCCCGAACGACATTGGACTCCGTCCGATAATCGGTTACCCAGGTTGTATCAACTTTTCTTTTCGTATAATTTTCTCCATATAATTATCCACAACCACTCAAAAAACTATTTTCAATAATTGTGCTGAAAAGCAAAATAGCGTCCATTCGCAGCTGAACATTTTGCTAACTGCATTTCATTTCCTCTGATGATATGGGCCATTGTTGAAAATCCATGGATTAAGGAAATTAAAATAGCCTCTTCTATATATTCCTTTTGTCAAACAATAAATTCTTAAATCGAATATATATCTCTATATGTTGTTGGATTTTTTTTTTTCAGAATTTATGATTTAACCACGAAACTTATATATTGCTCTATTCTTAAATATTGAGCTTCTACCTTTTGGCTAGGATCACCTTGAAAGTATTAGTTCAAGTAATATCTATCAGGATTTTTCATCTGAATTCCATCAGTGTTTTATCTCGCTTATATATAGATATATGATTGTGTACTACAATCACACATATACATGCACAGATACACACGTACACATAGACAAGCACACGTTGGTGTTGGTTGCTTTTAAATTTCCTTATCAATTTATTCTAACTGGGTATTGGGCCTCTTCCTCTGTGCCAAATATTCGCGCACGATATCATACATTCCAACTAAAATTCACAGAGAGGCGCTAGGGACCTCAAATGATGGGATTTTTGTTATGGTCTTTAACCGGTTAAAATAGGTTTAAGTGGTCGAAAATGGGTCAAAATTGAAAGAATCGTTTTATACAGTCATCTTAGTTTATTTTTAAACAGTTCTAATGCGTGTCACGTTAGAACGGTGGTAACGTCACTAGTTTTGAACGCTACAGTTCCGGTGTCAGTTTCGATTCTAGCTGATAGCGCCAAATAGTTTTTATTTTACTGTTGAATTTACAACTCTCTCTCTCACTCTCTCTCTCTCTCTCTCTATATATATATATATATATATATATATATATATATATATATATATATATACGAAACGTAGTTAAATATAAACATAATATATATATATATATATATATATATATATATATATATATATATATATATATATATATATATATATATATAAGCGTATTTTAAGACCGGGCTAAGCCGGGCGTCAACCTGCTAGCGGTATATACTGAATGAAACAGTCCTAAATATTATAATTAGAGCAGAAATATAAAAGTAAGCTTATGTTTATATGCTTATATATTTGTATGAATAGGATTTACTCCTGAACTGATTAACTTATAATTGTGATTTTTTTAATACAGCTGCTAGGCGTAAGATAGGTAATATAAGGTATATTTAGTTTAATTTTGTTTCATGCAAAGTAGATTAAAAAGTGACGGAAGACCTCTGTTAGAAGTCATATATCTCTGATATTAAATATCAGTTAATAAATATTCTATTATTTTTAATTTATTTGGAATAATTAAAAAAGTTCCGCGTAGAATTTAATAGACATAACTCCTTCGTTTTATAATTCAAATGTTTATTATTTGATCCCTAGTCATTAATCAAGCCAAATTACCTGATTAAAATTTCTTACAAAAACACCTTAAATTAAGCAATATATATACAATGCATTTTATTTAATGTACAGCCAGTTGATATTGTCGTAGGCTCTTGAAAATTCAGTATGTTATTGCTATACATCTAGTGATAATACTGACTAATTTTTATGATTTCAGGTCAGAACGAACAGCTACAGCAGGAATTGTAATACACCCTGATTGTCTGGTGAATTTAAAAAATGTAATCTGAACGTGAGGACACTTTAGAAAAACGATATGTAATAAAATTCTATTTTAAACTTGGAAAAAAAATGACACAAAAACGTATGGAACGCTTTAGATTGCTTTTGGACTATTTTGGATGAATCACGCATCAGTTTTTGAATGGTATAAAAGATTAAAGAAAGGCAGGTATTCTGTGAGGGATTATGTGAGGTGTAGGAGAATTAAGGACGTCAGAACATCAGAGTTGATTGATAAAATAACTTCATAGATAAGGACCATCATGTGTCTATAGAGACTATCATTGCACAGTTTGATGTCAGTGTGGGAATTTACATACAATTACTCGCACGGAACTGAAGATGAAGATTTGTGCAGTTTGTCCCGAGAGTGCTCTGAGGAAGTCATGACCAAGATGGGCATCGAGACAGTTCTTCATCCTCGCTATAGTTCAGAGCTTGCTCCCTATAGCTTTTGGTTATTCTCTAAGCTCAATGAAAGCCTTAGACGTTCTCGTTATGAAACACTTAAGGAGCTGAAAAAGTTGTGACGCAGGTCATAGACACGCTCTCGAAAAAACAAAAGACTTCTATGGGGTTTTTTAGAAGTTGCTGGAAAGGTACAAGTGCATTGCAGCCGGAGGAGATTATTTCAGAAGGGATTAGATTTAAATGTGTGTACTACTAATAAAAAGGCTTATATAAAAAAAAAACGTCTGGAAACTTGTTGAAGGCACTTCTTATTGTCTTTGCAAACAATGGATATAATGTTCCATGCTATTAAAAATGACTGATCCATCCGTTTTCCAAATACTCCTTGTTCAGAAATGGCAAACTCGTTATAATAATGTTATATCACTGTTTTGCTTATTAAGAAATTTGGCCTGGATAAACAATTTGGTAAACAATTCTAGCTGGGTGAAATATGTTTTCCCTGTTTTGTATTTAAAGTAATACCGAAATCGAAATCTAGTGGGCGGTACCATTTTCTCTTCTCTGAAAGTAGTTCCTCAGAGAAGAGACGTTCCTTCATCTTCATGATGATTCAATTCCATGGTTCACTCCCTGTAAGACATTAGCAGCAAACACTCCACTAGCTACAACCACTATCAGACATATTTCTTACTTTCCAGCTGTGCTTAAATATAATGGAAAATTTCATGAATAGTTTTTTTTTTATCCTAGAAATGCTCGTCTTTGAAACAAGACCGCATAGCTACTTACCAGCTGACCATAACATTAACAGTCCTCTGGAATGAATTTACTCCTATTTAATTTCCACAGTCACCGATTAGAATTGTGCTCATTCACCCTTATCTTCCTTGAAAAAAGAATATAGATAGATTTCTATGAGTCGTTCTGTTTACATTTGTTTATTCTTGAAAAAAAACTTACAGCCATTGAATTATAAGTGGTTTGCCATACTTATAGGTAAATGTGCACTGAACAGATACCATAATACTTAAAGTTAAATTTTAAAAAAATCACATCACATCACGTCACATTGTAAAATAGTAGATTTATTTGTAAGAAAATTGCGTTTAAAATGAAAAAAAGAATATAGATAGATATCTATTAGTCATTCTGTTTATAATTGTTTATTTTTGAAAAAAAAACTTCTTCTTCATTAGTAGTAGTAGTATTAGTAGTAGGAGAAGTAGTAGAGTAGTAGTAGGGAAAATACATGTCAACCAGTAGTAGTAATAGTAGGATAAGGAAGAGGAGGTGTAGTAGTAGTAGTAGTAATAGTAGTAGTAGCAGTAGTAGTAAGAGGATAAAGAGGAGGTGTAGTAGTTGTAAAGAGGAGAAGTAATAGTAGTAGCAAGAAGAGGAGGCATAGTAGTAGTAGTAGTAGTAAGAGTAGGATAGTGCGCAAGCAAACAAGCAAACAACCAAGAACGACAGAGTTTTAGTATTATATATATATATATATATATATATATATATATATATATATATATATATATATATATAGCCTTGACTGTCGTACAGGCGGTCGTTTCTATCCTTATATATTTACGTGGTTTTTGTTGCTGATTTTTTAAACGATATAAAGATTAGCGTCTTCACCTTGAAGTTCGGATGTTTTGGTTTTTTAGAAACTGCCCGTTTTTTATTTTGGACGTAAACAAATAATATTTTTATTTATTTATTTATTTATTTATAAAACAGCAACCTACGTGCATGCATGTTTCTGGGCCCTAACACTCGTCAGCGTAGTTTGACTGTTATTAGGACTCGAACTCTGGACCTTATGTATTTCAGTCCAGCGACTTATCCATTACACAATACTACACCGTTCAATACTGTCAGACTATAACGAAGCTGTTCTGCTTGAAAAGGACGCCATTTTCTTCTTATTCATATTTATATCAATTATTTGCTTTAAAAAACTAAAGTAATTGCGTGTTTACTTTTTTATATCCCATTTTGCTGTTTCGGATCTTTGAACTAAAGTAAGTAAAGCTTCATTATTTTTCAAAACTGTTTTGTTTCTTTGTTTTTCGATATTTCGTCGATATTATTTAGTAAAAGTGTTTAGCAGAAAAGCCAACAAACAACTACCCGAAAAAATTTTACTTGAAATAATTTCAGCGAACCGAAATTAACACGAGATTTGAGGCGATAACTACTTTAAATGAATTTTTATATAAACTGCACATGCCATAATCGAATATTCCTCAAGTACAAAATAACGGAAAACATTAAAATATGTTTATAAATATTCCTTACATTGACGGAACTCTCTTAAATTGTTAACACAAGATTGTTCATGTGCCCCGCCTCCAAATTGAAAACGGTGCCCTCCATTTCAAAGTCGCTGTCATTTTGATTTGTTTTAAACCGGTTCGTGAATTCCAA
>NC_136514.1:42400562-42425562 GCF_053919585.1 Euprymna scolopes
AACTGCGCGCAGGAGTTGCCGGTGGTGACAATAAAATGCCAGGCCGTCTTAGGGACTCCCTCTCTGGAGTTTCCGTTGGGAATAACTCTCTTAGCCTTTCCTCTGATGGGGTAATCCCTTAAGGCAGCGGAGGTTTTGAATCAGAGCTGCCTTCTCCAGGTGAGGTATCATCTAAAGTTGACGAGCTCCACCTGTCCGAAGTGATTTGTTTTAAGGCGCTGGTAGACCGTCTTTTTCCTTTTCTCCCAGTTACAATAAAGAATTTCACCGGACGTAGTAGCTAAACCACACAAGAAAGCCAGGAGCATGATTTGTGTTTAAGAAATTATTTGAGCGCACATTATGAGGTATTTTTTTTTATGAAGGGAGAGCTTATCCCTACTACAACCCTCTGTTGTGACAACCTTTGAAACCAATTTTTGTAAGGGTTTTGTAATAGCTAATGTTGTTTTTCATAATGTAATCAGTGTGTTATTTCGAAATAATAAAAGGTTCTGTCTTAAATATAAGGTTCATTCTGTCGTGTAATTGTAGTTAAAATAATACATTTTTTCTGACATTATTTATCGTCGATTCTATATTGTATGTTTATTTTCGTGAATCGGTAATTATTTATTATTGATTTTCGGCACGGTTTTCATTAAATTTTAAAAAATATTTTATCGCTTTGATAAATAATTTATAAGAGCATTATTATTCTAATATGTTTTTTTTAACTTTACAAATTTATTTATGAAATGTTTATTTATTTGACTTACATCTAAAATCTAAGATTTACAATTCCGATTATATTCATAGGATTGTTACCAAATTTTGGTATTTTTTAGGTAAGCATCTCTTAAATCTAATGTTATTCATTTGGTGTTTATTACTGTCGGTGTTAACATCTACACCTGTTTGTTCTTTCCTTAGTTAATCCGCACGTTACGCTTTGAAGAAAAGCCAAAACAATTTTTTTAAGTAGTACAATTCGGGAAATTTGGCCTTTTAAAGGTCAATCTGCCTACTCTGGACAATAATATAAAAATGACCTCCCTTTGATGTATACTCGTTATCAAATATCATTATAATAATATATGATCATTGTTATGTTAGCCTGAGAAAGAGACTCGTATTAACTTCCACGTGCATTGTTTAAAAACTGAAGAAAGAAGTCAGCGAAACTTAAAAAGGGAACATTCGAAAGTAACAAGGAAACACAGAACAACTGAAGAGGTGCGGGAATGAAGGTGTAAATTATAGATTGTCTCTTTCAAGGTGATTTTAATATTTGTATTGAACAGTGGACCACAATATTATTTTCTAAGTATGTATTAGTACTTACACATTTATCTCATTTTGGGTCAGTTCTATATATAAAAATACAAAGGACACTATTCTCATAGAAGTGTTAAAAACCCATATTTACTGCGTGTTATTGGTTTTCCCGTTGAAAAAAAGGGGGTTTTTTTTGTGCAATCCAGAAAAATACCAGTTTATCAAAATTTAGTTGTTGACTAAGTATATTTCTCATCCAGTGGAATTTACACGGGTTCTGCTAGTTATTATCATTAGTAGTATTAGTAATAATAGTGGTGGTGGTGCTACTACTATTAGTTATTGGGTCCTGGATATGACCTTAAACTATATCCAGTGGTGAGGCCCCAGCTTGCGGACTTGGGGGGAGTGTGGAGCCACTCTTTAATTGCCATTGCTCCCAGATCCACTCTGACCCGGAGTGCTAGTACCTGTTAGGATCCCAACTATGGGTTAAATAGAAACCGACTTGAAAACAACAAATATATTCTATTAAAAAATATTTCTTAAATCTTTGGATTTGGCATTAAATAACCTGAAAAGGGTTGATATGCCGTAAAACAACCAACCAATCAACCAAAAAATAGTAGTTATCGTTAGTTATTTCTTTACGAGGAGTTTTCACACTAGTAAGCATAAAAAATTGTTTCCTGGAGTCTGAGCGACAATAAATCTCAGTAAATTTGCAACATCCTCTGCGGTTTTTGATCACTGTTTTAAATGATTCTACGTCATCGAAACAGTCCATTTGCACTTGGTTCTACGCTGATAAAAAGCGTTGTGTTTGTTTATTTGTTTGTTTGTTTTTGTGGGTTTTTTTCTCTCGGAAAATTAAGTGACAACTCTAAAGAAGAATGCATTAGGTTGATGAGGAATTTCTTGAGGAATTTCTAATTTTGATTTCAAATGATCTAATTTCAAATAGGTTTTCGTAAAAATACCTTTACTTTATGTATCATTTTAAAGAGCGTTTATCATTCTATCTAATCGTTTAGATTACAACCGTTTTAAATCAATTATGTCTTATTTTCAGAAAATTAAATACAAGATGGAAAAATAAATAAATTCGCCCAAATTTTCTCATTTCAATTCAAGCTAGGCCGAAAAGTTGCTGAAACAGCTCACAGTATATTAAGTAAGCGTTTAGCTTAGCGCCTACTATTGAATGCAGAGCACAATAGTAGTTTAAGAAATTTCGTGGCCACGACGAGAGTTTGGAAGATTATGAGTGTAGTGGTCGGCCATCGAATGTTAACATCGAGCAATTAAAAGCCTTAGTCGAAGCCAATCTAAGCACAACTATTCGAGAATCATCTTCTGAATTAAACGTAACGTATACGACGATTTTCAGCGATTTAAGCGAGATTGGTAAGACAAAAACACATTATAAATTGACACCTCACGAATTGAACAGCAACTAAAAGAAACGCCGTTGTGAAGTGCGATCTTCCATTCATTGATGTAACAAAAACAACCCGTTTCTCGACCGGTTTGTGTCTTGCGATGAAAAATGATTTCTTTCTGACAACTGGCGGCGCTCAGCTCAGCGGTTAGACGCCGATGAAGCTCTACGATACTTGCCGAAGCTAGAATTGCACAAAAAAAAAAGGTTATACTGACTCTTTGCTGGTATGCGATCGGTTTCTTCTATTACAGTTTTTTTATTGCATGGGGACACCATTACGGCGGTGAAGTAATGTACACAAATAGATGGAATACATCAGAAACTTCGACCGCAACACCCAGAATTAGTCAACAGAAAAATACCAGTTCTACTGCAAACAATGCCCGACTGCATGTTGCTAAACAGAAGTTGAATGAATTGACCTACGAAACACTGCCTCATCCACCATACTTTCCACCCCTCTCACCTACTGACTACCACTTTTTCAAGCATATCGACAACTTTCTGCGTGAGAAATGCTTCAAAAACCTAAGTGATATAAAAACGCCTTCAGCGACTTCATCGCCATCAGAACGCAAGATTTTACGTTAACAGGCGTATATACACTTGTTTTGTGTTAGCAAAAGTGTGTTGATTTTGATGGTGCTTATTTTGATCATTAAATTTTTGTATAAGGCGGATATGTTCATCTGAATTAAAACGTTAGAACCGCAACAACTGTCTTGTCCACCTGATATCTCTATTTGAATGTAGTAAATATTACCGAATTCTGTGCAGTGCTTTGCACTATGTGATAATTTGCCAATTACCCTCGTTCTTCTCAGTGATGTGCGTTGCCTGGTGTCAATATCGCTTTTATATCCAATTTTCCTTAATTTTCCTTATAGGTCTTTTTTACTGACAGTCTTTCTATTAGGTTGGTGCAAAAATAATGTTTTTCGGCGTTCAAATTAATGTAAAAAAAAGAAACGATATTATTTTTGCACGAACCTAATAGCACCGCTACTAATTTTGGCGCATCAATAATTTTCTCGATATTTTACATTCTTTTCAGTTCTCTTGCAAGTTTTATGTACTTGCCTATTCTCTGTCTCTTTCATCTTCACATGTAACAGAGCGTAGATGCTCGTATGCAAATACATGCGAAATGACGTCACCTGTAAAGAAAAGGATTATAAAAAGGAGAAAGAGCACGTCAGGGAAAACAATGTGAGATGGATTGTTTTTTGGGGATACCTGATCTGTCATGTTGTCTTCTATGCTTCAGTATTTGAACTTCCTAGTCCATTTCTGATGGCTTTATGTGAACACGGCCGTGAGGAGGTAGCAGTGGCCAAGTAGGTAACGATACGAACTGAAAATCCTGATGTGCTAAGTTCGAATCTGGATCGCCGTTCCAAAGAAACATTTTCACTTACGAATGTTACCATACCACCCATACCATACCATTCCATTCCATACCATACCATTCCATACCATACCATTGCCTTGAGGTCCTTGAGGGGCATAAGCCATCAACAACTTTGTAGATACTTTTGTAGCAAGGAGTTCTTTTTTTTCCGGGGTGCTGGCCTCACACCCAACCTTCCCAGAAGGTACATACTCCTGATTATTTTGATAAGAAAGTTTGCTTACATTTGTATTAGTTTAGGTTGGTTGTTTTTGTATTACGGCATATCAACCCTTTTCGGGTTATTTAATGCCGAATCCAAAGATTTTGAAGAAAATTTTTTTTAATAGAATATATTTGTTGTTTTCACGTCGGTTTCTATTTAACCAATAGTTGGGACCCTAACAGGTACTACTACTCCGGGTCAGAGTGGACCTGGGAGCAATGGTAATTAAAGGGTGGCTCCACACTCCCCAAAGCCCACAAGCTGGGGCCTCACCACTGGATATAGTTTAAGGCCATATCAAGGACCCCCATTTAGGGACTTTTACCCTCTGCAGGGGGGGGGGCAGTCGGCGTATTCTAATGCCCCACCGACAGGGCCAGTATTAGTTTAGGATGTAAAAAGGTCAAGAGTTTGGTATGGTTTGCCATATGAAATTGTTAGCAATCTCTTCTGATTTATTTTGGCAGTATAAAATCGGAAGCATTACAATTATAACGCTCTTTATACTATAGAGTCACCATTTATCAAGGCCCGTAAGACACTTGATACCAAGGGTTAATGGGATGTGATGAGCCAACGCCTTGATGATCTGTGATTGTTTAAATTGGGCAGGAGTAAAATTTACTTTTAAGAACCGTTCATTAAGACCTTGTTTACGTTCGACTTGAAAACAACCATGTTATAGTCAGCTGGGAAGTAGCCCCGTGATATCGTTTTCCACAGACGAGCAGTTGTGGAAAAATATTGGAAAAAAAATGGAATCTTCGTTGAGTTTTAGCAACAGATAGAGAGTAAGGGAAATTGCTGGTAATGGTTGTAGCTAGGCGGGCTATAAAAAATTATGTTGTAGACTGGACTTCATATAATATCAGAGATTAGACTCATACCGGTCTTATGAATCCTAGTATTTTACCCCTAGCCGGGGAGGGGGGTAACCGAGCCTACACTTTTACTCACAATTGAAGAAAGAGACGCAATCTAACACCGATGTTGTCATAGGGAAAGTGGAGGAAATTAGATGTAAAAAATCACAAATTTACACATTATAGTGTAGTATAGTGGGGTTCTGTATTATATGAGGAGTTGTATATGTGATATGTTTATTGAAGTGTATATGTCTATATATATACATCTAGATGTGCATGTGCTTATTGATCTGCTAGTGAGTGTTTAAACATGACATTGTACTGGAACGACATGTAGAAAAACTCGTTACTAAAGGGCTACCGTTTACTTGTCCGGTGTCCAACTAAAATATTCCCTTTCTAGGAGAAAGGATCAAAGGGAGATAAGTCTGGGGTGCAAAGGGGGATCACTCTGAGTCGTTTTTTTCTACCAAGCAAGACGTAAGGGGCTTATCTCTTAAGTCACAATTATCTTGTTTTATCTAAACTAGGCACCGCCAAAATTGGGGGGGGCAGGTCAGTACTTTTTGACGGACCGTCTTTTTAAAAATCTACCAAAAATCAGGTAATTATCTGATCAATACGAAATTTTCAGCGATTATTAGGAGAAGAATGAACTTTATAACAGTGTACTTATTTTTCATAAACGATATTTATATATATATTTTTTTGCTTACAAAACCCCCCTTGTTTTGAAGTGGGAACAAATATGCTTAAAATAATCATCTGAAACTGAACAAAACATATTGTGTTATTGTAAGGGATAGAATTATAGATAAAAAAAAAAAAATTGTTTGCATACCTTATTTTGACGTCTGAATATCAGAACTTCGATTGTGTTTAATTATCCCGCTTTTGAGTTTTGAAGTGTGAACTTCGGTGAATATGTTAAGTAAAATAATTAATTTAAGTTAAGCAAAACAAAAAAAAAAAAATTAATATTTATACGAAAAAAGCCATTTTAAAATTTTTGATAAATAAATAACCAATTTTTTTTTAGCGAGCCGAATAATGCATGATCATTATAAAACAGGGCATGCTTTGAATAATTGATATAAAAAAAAAAATCGATAAATGTTGTGCCTTTTGTGTTAAAAATAGCATCATTTTTTTCGATCCCGTTTGAAAACGTTTGCCGCCTTTCGACTACGGTGGACCAAACGCGCTGAAATAATTTTTTTTATTCTGCTTTAAATTGCCCCCCCCTATTTTGGGGAGTCTGGCCCCCACACACATATACATTAAAAACCAAACTCATACAAATGGTCACCCATCTGGTACTGGCCAGCCTCAGCTTTATAATACATTGAAATTTTCGTCACTGAAAAATAAGTTTTTTTGGCCTGTTTGGTCTTCCATAGTTTTCTTCTTATAATCCGCAAACGTAAACAGAGTCGATCTCGACTCTACATGAACGCGAAATATCAGGTTACCTATATGAATAAGTGGAATTATTTGAAATTCAGGTACTTATATTATAATATTTTTGCATATTCTCTTAGAAAATCATCCTAAATCTTAGTTAGACAATAAATAAATAAATTAATTATTTCAAAAACCTTTTTTTTTAAATATTTAAGTACGTTTTTTGTGCAAGACAAAAAAATGTCAATTGTTAACTTTTTGGGAAAATTTAACATTTAAAATTTAATTAAAAATAGTAGAAAAAGTTTTACATTATTCTGTTTTCTATATGATAAAATTCAGGGTTTTATCTTTCTGGAAAAAAAAAGTTACTCAGAAATAATGGATTTTAATAAATGTAATTTAGTTTTAAAAAACAACAACAACAACTTCATTTTGCGGCCATTTTTGGCGGTGCCTAATCTAAACTGTTAAATGGGAACAGAACAATAATATATATATATAAGGGTTTTTTTTTATTTCATCCATTCGTTATAATTTTATAAGTAATCCCCATTTAAGTTTTCGCTCTTGCGTGACATTTGTTTTACACTTGATAGAAATTCGTTTGTCCATAATGCGCGATTTCAATCTTTCTGTATTTTTCCTTTGATGAGGTTTAGTTTCTTAGAGTCTCACGCCGTCAATATCTGCAACAGAGATGAAAAGAACCGTCAAAGTCATGCATGTATAAGTTCAGTCATCATAAAAACAACATTTGGAATCCCCATCTGATTGATTCGGGCGAAATAAAAAAAAATATGGGACATTATTTTTGGCACATCTCTCGTATATTCGTTTGTTTATAAATAGAGATGAACAAACGCTAGGAAGAGAAAAGGTAAAAGAAAGAGATACGCGGACTGATAGATAAGTATATAGAAAGGTTAGTACTTTATAAAAATCTTGTGGATGTTTTTATGCGTGACACAATCTATATGTAATATACTGGAACGACATGTAGACAAACTCGTTACAGCAAGCCAACTGACTTCAAAAACAAAGGAACTCTGAAGATATAGTCATTTTAGTATCAACAGGTATATTTACTTAAGAAGAAAGTAAAAACTGAAAAGGAAGAAGAAGAGAGAAAAATAAACGATTAGGAAACGCGTGGAAGAAGAAAAATAATGTCACAATTCCGACGAAGATAAAATGTCAACAAATTCGAAAATAGGGGCCGATAAATGTTCTTCATATGAAATAGTCTCAAATGTTTTAATATAAGTTTGACATGCCGTTTGTTTCTGCCGATGCAACGGGATTACTTCACATTTGAATACCTTGATTCCACGCGGTTACTAAAGGGCTACCGTTTACTTGTCCGGTGTCCAACTAAATATTACTTTTCTAGGAGAAAAGATCAAAGGGAGATAAGTCTTGGGCGCAAAGTCGTTTTTCTTTTCTACTCAGCAAGACGTAAGGGGCTTAACTCTTAAGTCACAATTATCTTTTTATTTTCTCTAAACTGTTAAATGGGAACAGAACAGATATATAACAATAAAACCTTAAGGGACGAATAACAGTGTTTGAGGAGTTACATCGACCAATGGGAAAACATACTTTGTCCATCTTTGGTTGATCTTAATTTGACGGATCCACAGAAAAACCCGCAAACGACGATTCGCACTACTCGACCCGTTGGTGGTATTTACAGCAGCTTTATTTCCGCTGTTTTCCCACATCAGAAAGCTGCTACGCTAGTTGTAGACTTTTATCATCGATTTTCCCCTACTCGGAGCCATTATGGCCCACGGACTTCTGACTATTAACTGGGTCTGCTCTACCTGACTCCCAACTCTTGACAAACTACTAACACATGTATTTTTAATCTATCTGGTTACGTCATTTTGTTTATGTTCTAACAACATCCTCTTCCACCAAGTTAATATTTTTGTTTGTGCTAGTTATGAAAACTAACATTTCTTTCTATTGAAACATTTTAACATAAATAATGTTATCTGTAAACATTTGTTTCGTTATGATAATATACAACATTCAGTTATTTACAAATACTAATAACAGTCATAAAAATCACATCTAAAGCCAATATCTGATAATAAGTAACAGGAAAGCGTACATAAGACAGAAAAATAATAGTAAAAGTCAATAAACTAGCAGATAATAATTCATTTATGAACGAAGCGAAGCACACGTGTTAATATGTCAGCTTTTCATAATAACAGCGCGGGCGGCTATATGGAAATACTGTCTGCGAGCGAAATGACGTCACGGAAAATGAACTATAGACATGAGAGAGCACTTTCGAGAAGACGATCACTTTAGAGACGTGGATGACGTTCGAGAGCACGTGCAGAAGAATGGATTACGTGGGTGACGTCACAGCTGTAACGAAAAGTCAAGCTTGGCGGGAGAATGAGTTGGAATTCTTTTCTATTCTTTGTCTACTTTCTGACTGAGGCTACAACGCTATCTCTATCATATTCTTTCTCTCTCTCTCTCTTTCTCTCTCTTATTCTTTTTCTCTCTCTTTCTCTCTATTATTCCTTTTCTCTTTCTGCCGCTTTCTTTCCCTGATAACATACCTAAGGTAGTATATACACGCTTCTTTAAACAAATATATTCGCGTTAGCTTGTTGGTAATTAATTAGCGGCTAGTCAAATTACACCTAAAAAAGATAATCATCATTCCCGCCCAGAGCAAATCCAGTGAGCCGCTTCGTACAAATTTAAAAAAATAAATAAATAAAACGATGTTCATATCGTGGGACTGGCATGATGACCGCCATATAAGACTCCAAAAGATCCAAACGGCATGTGATACCACAAGGTTCGTACAGTCTGAGTCAGTAATCATTGTACCACCGCCTGCTCCATTCATCTCTTATCGACATTTTATTTAGAAGTGTGTTCGTTTTCAAGAAAACACTGTATACATAACTCCATGGCCGTTATCTGATTTAATGCTGTTTGGAACGTATCTATCTTTCATAATACTTACTTACATATGTGAGAACACATAAATAATCAAGAGGGTTTAATAAGGAAGGCAAATCTATCGATATAAAAAAAAAGCGAAGTCTTTATACAAAATTAACAAAACTACGTTATCTTGCGGCATTTCTGTAAGATGGTGTTTTTTCGGCGCCTATTCTTGTCTACGTAAAAAATTCGCATAGGTTAGAAACTGCATTACCTATTACATCAGCTGATATAAGACACGCACTTCTTTGTAATTAATTCATTATCATAATAATCGCATTGCTTTTTTATTTATTTATTTATGTTTGTGTATGTAGTTAAGGCCTAATATTATTTTTGCGCAACTTTATTCTCGTGTCTTTGTTAGCCGTGGATAAGATGTGTTTTTTAGGGGGGGGGAATAAATGGAATTGCAGTTAGCTAACATTATTCTCTAGTTTAAAATAGCACCGAATATAGCTTTCACGCGAAAAGACGGACAAAGATGCGACGAAGACGCTAGAGATTGGATACTGAGAAAAGAAAGATAAGGAGTCGAGGAAGAAACGCGTTGGAAACGGGTGGTGTCGGGTGACTTCCAATGAAGGATTAAATGTTGTTCGTGAACGAAACACTTAAGGAGGGTGAACGAAAGTAAAAGGGATTATTTTCTTTCTATCTTTCTCTCGCTCTCCCTTTTTCACCTCTTCTTACTATGTTTGTATCTCTGTGGTTTATCAAAAGAAGAAAAACGATTTGTTATGTAGTAGGTCGAACACGAGAAAATATTTGTAAGTTATTAGTCTGTCTGTCGATCTATCTATTTATCTATGTGTATTATCGATATATCTCTCGATATAGTTATCTATCTATTTCTGTATCTATCTATCTATCCATCCATCTATCTATCTATCTATCTATCTATCTATCTATCTATCTATCTGGAGCGATAAACAAGTGACGAATATGAAGAATGATTATAAAAGCTGTCAAAATATAATAAAACCATATAATAGACAAGTGTCACCGGAAGCATCTGAGCAGTTGACGGAAGTACGCGTGGGTCACATGGTTTAGTTAGCTGAGAAGAATAATTGGAGTTGGAATTTGGACGTTGAGCAGGGCGGGCGGTTTAACAGGTCGTCTCCTCTTCACCAGGGAGGGAGCTAATATGTCTTAGAATGGAGACCTAGAATTAACCACGCAAACAAAGATATTGTTCTGCGTCGACATTCTGGAAAGTAAAATAAAGATATTATAAAATAAAATCAGTGTTTTTTTTTTTTGTTTTTTGTTTTTTGGAGGGACTGCATATTCGTTCAATCAGGTTCCAGCCCCCTCCCTCCAAGAACAAGATGAATTCCAGATGAACCGAGATGAAGAACGCATGAAAATAAGATACGTCGGAAATACATGCATAACACACACACACACACGCACACACATACACACACAAATATGAAAATTTAGACGATCATAGTATTGAAACATAAATAGACTGCAACAACGTAACTAGCGAAGAACCACCATAAGCATTTAGTGACACGTACACATATTCCCATGAACTCTTCGTCACAAGTACATATCTGTCTATGCCATTTTGGTACACCATTACACAAGTGATTCATCTATATCTGTATGCGTGTTTATGTTTGGCTTTATCTCTATCGTCTGTGCACTCACACACACGCACATACACAAACATATATGAATATGTAGCCAGATGGACAGACAGACAGACAAACTGATAGATAGATAGATAGATAGATAGATAGATAGATAGATATGAAGGATTAGTAGCAATGCAGAAAATATGAATGCTAAAAAGTGTCAATAAAAACCAAGAACCGAATAAATATTATTTCAGTGTTTTTATGAAGACTGATAGCAATTCAGACAAGCCAGAACGGTGAAAAAAAAAGGTGTGAACAAAAGACAGTTATTGGAATACGAATCTCCAGAAAAAAAACTTTTTAAAAACTGATCTCAAATTAAATCAGTCAAATAAGAACTGTTAAATATTAATTTAAAAAATGTTCAGGATAATCTTGCTAATTTTTGGTGTAAAACCTCCCTTTCTCATAAATACCGGCATATTTGTTTACAGCAACGCTTTAAGCTAACTACATCTATCACCGGCAAGACGTAATAATGCATTGCACTACACTAAGCATACGCCATTGTTTTATATACGTTTGTACCTTTAACACGGTCTTATTTAGTAGTTATCAACATATATAGCCACCTACATACATATCCTGTCTTAACTTGAGCAGATATCGTTTTATGAATCTAGTCCACATAATATTATAATTGTCAACACTGGGCTACGCATTAAATAGATTCTAGTTAGTATTATTTTGTTGCACGTCAATAATCATTTCGCGACACAGTGGTCTTGAATCACTGACTTAGAGAGTCTTTATTGTCAAAAAGAAAAGTTATTTCTGCACCAACCAATATATAGAAATTATATTGTGAATTGTGGTTTTGTAGAGACGTATACAATACTTAGGATAAGAATCTTGAATGTATGATAAATTCTTCTATACGGCTACGAATGTTGGACGCTAACAAAAGTTACTGAAAGACCGTTGGAAGCAGCGGCGATATGGTTTATAAGGAGGATTCTAAGAAGCTCATGGGCAGAAATGAAGTAGTCATGCGTAAGATAGAGATCAATTCTAAATACCATTCAAGTAAGACAGTTTTCAAGTTCTTTTGGACATATAATCTAGGCATATCGGATGGAAAAATATTTAGTGACGTGGAAAACCCGTCGCAAGAGAAGCAAGAGAATGTAGAGAACAGGGTTAATAGACGGTTTTAACATGATCACGAGATGCACAACCTTAGACATCATTAGGACTGAAAGAAGATCGAACTGGAGAGCCATGATCACCGTTGTCTGGAGGAACAGATCTGCTACATGATGATGATGAAAAGAAGAAGAAGAAAAAGAAGACGAAGAAGAAGAAGAAGAAGAAGAAGAAGAAGAAGAAGAAGAAGAAGAAGAAGAAGAAGAAACCCGAGCTTCTTGCAGGCTGGTTGGATGATCGCGTCCTTTGGTCCTTTGTCAAGACGAATTCCACAGTCGGATTTCGCCGCGGTTTGCTTGATCTGTGTTAGTTAACAGAATTTCTCGTATGCGGGGCGTTTGCTCAGTTGGCAGAGTGCTTGCCTCGCATGCAAGAGGCTCGGGTTTTGAATATGATGAACCCAAATGAGGGTGAAACTCGAGTCTTGGACTTCCGGTTCGTTGGCTGTCATGGCTCGTGTAGGCTGCGACGTTGTTGGATGTGGAAATAATACTAATACTAATAATAATAATAATAATAATAATAATAATAATAATATATATATGTATATATATAAATCTGACAAACTATTAGGTATAGCTGAAATATTTTTAATTATCCTTCTGGTCTTTAGAGTAGAGATCTTAGCCGCTAAAAGGTTAATCGTATTCGATTCTTTAAAAAGTTATACTTTTGAAAAAGTTACTTTAAATAGTTATGTCTTAATATGAATTATTGGAGACAAATGATTGCCTGACTATTGTATTGTTATATATTGCGACCCAGTACAGTTAAAGTTATCTTGTATGCATGTTTGTGAAAGTCACATTAGTATACATCATGATAACCTGGCTGCAAATTGTAATAGACCAGCAGAAGGTGGTGTAATTGAAGCGCGAGTAAAAGGTTAGCTTTCCTAGGAAAAAAACGTGCCAGAAAAATGAGATGCTGAATGATATGACAGAGATGGCGTTTTCGGGGGACAGTGCACAGTTTATAGTCAGTCCATATTTGGGACTGATACCGATGAGATGTGACTGATAGTGTAGATATGTACTTTGCCTATTACGTAGTAGTCCGAAGAATCTAAAAGTTCGGATCTAAAAAATTAAGAAACGTTAAATTCTGTTATTTAAATAAATAATAAAACATGTGA
Organism: Euprymna scolopes; assembly: GCF_053919585.1. Classification (NCBI taxonomy): domain Eukaryota; kingdom Metazoa; phylum Mollusca; class Cephalopoda; order Sepiida; family Sepiolidae; genus Euprymna; species Euprymna scolopes. The sequence goes on from NC_136514.1 coordinate 42,414,065, forward strand.
TTGTGAGATAGTCATTATATACTAGATACGAACATTTAAATGTTTAGCTTGCATAAGTATTTTTGGTATTTGTACAGTTTAATCAAGACATTCAAAAATAAAAATAAACATCGCAAAAAAGGTTATATTGTACGTATGTGTGTTGGACTGAAGATCTCTGAAAAAACATGTCATTTAATTTGTTCAAGTAGTTTCTATTTTACAGCAGAAAAAACACGTTTTTATGAGAGCGCGTTGAAGTCAGCCATTACGAAATTTGTTGAACACGCCACAGGGAGATAACTCCAGTACAAGCGCCGACACCCCCTTCTCATTTTATAACTAGCTTTTCTTCCTTTTGCTCGGTATCATAACAAATTGTTTTTTTTCGCTGTAAAATAAAAACTACTTGATGAAATTAAGTGAAACTTTTTTTTTGGAGAACTTCGTTCCATAACTAATACGTACAATATAATCTTTTTTTTCTTTCGATATTTTCATTTTTAATGTCTTGATTAAACTCTACAAGTACCCTATTTTAAACAGTTACTGTTAATGTTTTTTACTTTTTTATTTTGTGGTTGAATTTTGTTTATATACATACATATATATATATATATACATATATATATATATGTATATATATATACATATATATACATATAATATTAAAATATATTAAAATAAGTTTAATAAATTATATACATTTCATAGGAACTCTTATATATATATTGGACTACCCGTGACCCGTTGGGTCAATATGTTATATTAGCTATGGAATTAATGCATGAGCGTGACACTTGTGTTGTAAAGAAAATAGTTTTTGTGACAGAACAGAAACATTTATATGAAGGTATATTAAAAATGAAAAAAAAAAAGAATATAAATAGATTTCTATGAGTCGTTCTGTTTATAATTGTTTAGTTTTGAAAAAAAAAACTTACAGCCATTAAATTATAAATGGTTTGCCATACTTATAGGTAAATCTGTACTATTCAAATTTTGATATATCGTTTAATTTAAACGCGAAAAAACAATTGGAACGCTGAAAACGTACACAGTAAAACAATACGTTGTAAAATGTTCTTATGGTTGTCAAAGGTTAAAGTACATTTATTTGTTAGAAAATTGTGTTAAAATATATTAAACGTAATACGGAAATGAACGATGTAAAAAATCCAGAAAGTATTAACAATTATTTAGATAATTTAAGCTCGAAAAGAAAAAAACAATTAGGACGCTAAAAACGTACACAGTAAAACAATATGTTGTCAACAGGTCAAAGTTGATTTATTTGTAAGAAAATTGCGACAGTATACTTGTAATACAGAATAGTTGCAAAACATCCCCACCCTTCCCATATTAAATAATAATTTCTAAATAATAACGTTAATATTTCAGTGCGCGGGTTAAATTCTGCAAACGTAGCGATTTGTGTTTATTTGTTTACGCTGTTATGGGTTTATGTTTATGTACACATGCGCAACCGGAAGTCGTAAACTGGATGTTGGGGTACAACACTTGTTACAAGGTCATTTGAGTTTTATAATTATATAGATATATTTGTATTTACACATATATATATATATATATATATATATATATACATTTATTTATTTATTTATTTAAATAAGGGGGTGGTCACCAACAATGTGTATTTTTTAACATTATTTTATTATTCCGTGTCTTGGTTTTTCATTGAGAATTATGTTTAGATCATTGTAATAATGCTTTTAAATCACTGAAATCGTTTTTAACGCGTTTCAGATGTTCTGTGAAACGTCCTCTTCAGAAATTATTTAAAATACTTATAATATATTCAAAATGTGTTGGAGATGTAAAAATAGCATTTTCGTAGTTCATTTGAAATGTTTCCAAGAGGTGGAAACGTGTAAGTGTCTATTATTTATTGGAATGTTCAATTTTTATTACTGTTTTATTGGACTGTGGTCACTCCTGTTTTGTGTTTCTCTCTCTCATTCTCTCTTTCTGCTTGTGTTTTTTCTTTTCCTTTAGGGTAGGATGTATGTGTGTTTTCTTTTATTGGTTTGAAGAATGTGTGTACTGTTTTATAGTATTATGAAGTTATTTGCTTCTCTAGGAAGGTAACTGAGATCCAAGGTCGTTACTAATGTGTGTGTGAAGAGGTGGGGGGGAGAACCAGCTTTTCTGAAATAAGGGTAAGGGTGTTTTCATTCAATTTTGATATTTATTTTTTAGATTCTTAGATTTTAGTATTGTGATTTTTCGTTTCAGTCTTAGACTGTTCGGGTATTCTTTATACTATGTTTAGATAGGCGGGTGTATTTATAAATATGTATAGAGGATTTTTTAATGTTTCTATTTATTTGTCTCCCCATGTGGGTATGGCCAGACCCAGGATCGGTTCCTAGTGTGGGGAAGATCTTGTTCCCCAGATGGGAGGGGCCAATTGGCGGGGTATAGGTATAGAGGGGAGATGATAGAATATATATATAAGAGTTTCTATGGAATTGATATAATTTATTAAAATTATTTTATAAAAAATGAATAACGAATTTTTTTTTAATTCTAAATTAAACTAACCTCGCTAGAATTCTCCATTTCTCTCTCTTTTTCTATCTCACTCTGTTTCCTCTCTCTCTCTCTCTTTCTCGATCTATCTATCTCTCTCTATCTCTCTTTACATTTCTCGCATAGGCATATACCCACAGACTCTATCTTTTTTTTATTTTCTATTAAACACTTAGTATATTTTTTGAAATTGTTTTTAAATTCAATGATTGCTTTGGGGCAACTGTTTCATAGACAATAAAACGTATGATGTCGCTGTTATGCTGCCAACAGGCACTACACTTTAATCTTGATTAAAAGAGCAAAAAAATTGAAAATGTTTTAATGAATAGGTTTAATGAGGGACAAAAAATAATGGAATCTATTATTGTATTAACAGTAAATATAGTTGTTTAGTGTAGTATTAGTTCCGTTGTTATAAGATTACTTCCCACGGATTACCTCCTCACTTTTTAATGGGGTATGAATAATTTGCCTATCTTCTTTTGAGGGAGGGTATCACTGCCTCTCGTTTCTTGTCATTAAACTATTCAAACGCGCTACCTTCTTTTTTTATTCGAAGAGAGGCTTAAAGTAGTATCTCGTCTGTAGCAACGGTGCCATACCCGGGGCCAAATTTCCTCATGGACAATTGTTCTTTAGAGAAAAAAAAATTCTGCTTTTGTTGTCATTTTTGGCTTTGCAGTATAGAATTGAGTTTTGCAAAGGTTAGTTGGTTGTTTTACGGCATATCAACATCAACCCTTTTCAGGTTATTTAATGCCGAACCCAGTGATTTTGAAGAAAATTTCTTTAATAGAATATATATATATATATATTTTTTTTTTTCAGGTTGGTTTCTATTTAACCCATAGGTGGAACCCTAACACTCCGGGTCAGAATCGACCAGGGAGCAATAGCAATTAAAGGGCAGCTCCACACTCCCCAAAGCCCGCAAGCTGGGGCTTCACCACCGGATTTAGTTTAAGGTCATATCCAGGACAAGTTTTGCAAAGGAAAGCAAAAAAGGCGATAACATCAATGCTTGGTGCATTTAAGTCAGCCTGATCTCGTAACAAAGGTAAACTTGTACTGGGTATTATATTTCATAAATAAATTAAATAAGTTAAATAAAACATCGAAATTTTAACACTATAAAATCACCTCATAATAGCAACCTTAAAAAGCGATTAACACCATCCAAAGAAAATTTAAGTTTCATGTTATCGCTCCTGGGCAACGCTTGGCTATCTCGTTATATCAACAAAAAAAAAATACAGTCATGATGTTTATGTATGGAACCGGTACCTTTATACAACTACGATTCTTAATATCATAAATAGTAATAAGATACCCATTGTTATATTTCTAAGCACAATGATAAAAAAAATAGTTTTAAAAATGATATGGGAATTCTTTTATGGTCTTTAGTTATTAATGCAAAGCGAAAACAATAGCGATGTAGATCAAGGTGAAAAGTTAGTTAAGGTGGGGGGTGTCATGGAGCGAGGTGGTTTATATGATGCCATCTCCAGCCTTTACTGAATCTCTCTCTTTCTCTCTCTCTCTCTCTCTCTCTCTCTCTCTTACCCTTTCTCTCGTTCTTTCTCTCTCTCGTACCCTTTCTCTCGTTCTTTCTCTCTCTCTCTCTCTTACTCTTTCTCTCTTTCTCTCTCTCTTTCTCTCTCTCTTACTCTCTCTCTCTCTTACCCTTTCTCTTTCTCTCTCTCTTACCCTTTCTCTCTCTTACCCTTTCTCTTTCTCTCTCTCTTACCCTTTCTCTTTCTCTTTCTCTCCTACCCTTTCTCTCGTTCTCTGTTACGCTTTCTCTCTTTATTTCTACTTCGTTCATTTCCACTCCTCTTTTTCTTGCTTTATCTAACTTTCTATTTCACCCTTTCTCTCTCTATTCTAAATTTTATTCCGCTTTCTTTATCCCACACTATGTTCATTATAACCAGCAAACAATACAATCAGTATTGCTTTGTTTTCACTCGTTATTTAATTTGTCCTTTTGCCTTTTTTTTCTATTATATTTCTGTAATCGTGCATTGTTTCGTAGCTTTGCTAGTGTTTGGCATCAAATAATATAAAATCACTTCACCACGAATGGCATTACCCCGACCAAAACCGATGCTGATCTTAATATTTACCATCTTCCTACTTGTTCTACTACATTATATATATATATATATATATATATATATGTATATATATATATATATATATATATATATATATATATATATATATATATACAGGGTGAGTAACGGGAAACGTATGTTTTTAGAAACCTCTTTGCTCTCTTTGAGTAAAGGATAGAGAATGAGGGTGGTCGTCTTTAAACCTACTTAAGATGGCGTTTAGTTTGTTGTTATTTGTTTATCTTTTACGTTAAATTTTGTTTTAGTTATTGATTTTGAATTGTTTTTCTTCTCAGTTCATTGCCCTCATGCTACCGTGGGGTGGGTGAACACCGAGTGTTTGTTTATGATACTTCCGTAGAAAATAGTGAATTAAAAACATATATATATATATATATATATATATATATATATATATATATATATATATATATATATATATATATATATATATATATATATAGGGTGACCCCCAAAAAACAAAAGCTAAATGGAGGCCTTCTAGAACATATGTTGTAGAACGGAGAAAAAAGGCCAAATACCCTAGTGTTTTGATGTGATGTTTTGAATATAATAATTATGACCAAAGTTTAATTTCATTCTGACAAAACACTAAGAAACGAGGCCTAATTAGAGTTGGGGCCCGTTTTTTAGGGGTCACCCTGTATATATCTGTATATATATATATATATATATATATATATATATAGAATAAAGTACAAAAAGTTGTGTTCCAAAATTCATGATGTTGACCATCTTATTATTTATTCCTTTAATTAAGTTGACATCTACAATTCTTGACAGTATCAGTTTCGTAGAGCAAAATCAATCACTTAATTATTATATCAATCAGTGAATCTATTATGCGCTTAACCCATCAGAAGAAATAGCAACAATCAAGCCATCAAAAGGAATTAAAGTGTGATTTGACATGATTAAAATCCGAAAATTGAAAGAGAAGCTGCAAATACCTTTTATTTTTCCAATACGACATATTGAATCAATATGAATAAAGGAATAAAGTATAAGATGGTCAACATCATAAATTTTGGAATATAACCTTTTGTCATTTATTCTCTATATTACTCTGTAATTACATTGAGCTTCTTTAATAAGGATTGATATATATTATAAGAGAATATATTTCTACATAAATATATATATATATATTCCTCTAAAACATTTAAAACACTTCTATTTATCTATATGTCTATTAATAAATCTGCGTCTCTCTCTCTTTTACTCTTTCTGTGTATGTATATCTGTTAATTTATTTAATCGAATATCTACTAATTTTTTTCCATTTGCCTGTTTATCTATTAATCTATCTATCTATCTCTCTAGCGAGCTAGCTAGCTAGCTAGCTCTCTGTCTATCTCTCCCTATCAATCTATCTATTCGTTTATTCGTCTTTCTGTCTATCTGTATATACTTATTTATCTTTTTCTCGCTATTTATTAATTTACATATCGAGTTATCTAGCAGTTTATTCTATTTATCTGGTGATCCATCTATAACTGTCCGTTGTCATGGGAGAGTATTTCCCTCATAAAAGTATTAAGATATTACAATTTCTTGCTCCTTATAAGCAATTTTTACAGACTAACAACAAAACTGAATGTGAGCCATATGGCTAAAAACCTATATATCAAAGTCCAAGTCTGTAGCGCTTATATTATTTTGAAAACGCTGAAAAAGTCATTCACTCCCTCTCTCTCTCTCTCTCTCTCTCTCTCTATATATATATATATATATATATATATATATATATATATATATGTATATATATGTATGTATATATATATATATATATATATATATATATATATATATATATATATATATATATAAGCAAAAGTACCCCCTCGTTGACTGGGTCAAAAAACAGCCTACAGAAAATAGACTCTGATTTATAAAAGTATGATATGTTATGAAAAGGAAGGATTGTAAAGAGATAGCTTCGAATTTGAGGGTATCAAAACCAAAGCAAAATATGATGAAAGTAAAAATAAAATAGATAAACCCCATAATTTATTATATCATACCTGTTCACACTGAAACACTTATCATAATATTCTGTGGATGTTTATTAAAAAAAACATTGTTAAACTTTGTGATATATTTCCATTCTATGGAGGTCAGGCGCGAACGAACACCCCATAATTTTATTATACCATATTTCTTCAAACTGAAACAGAATTATCAAAGTATACTTACGCGGATAGGTATGAGAAGTATTTATTAAAGTTTGTGCCTATTTCCATTCTATGGAGGCAAGGCGCGAACGCAGACCCCACAATTTTATTATACCATCCCTATTTAAGTTAAAACATACTTATCAAAGTAGTATTATGTACATCTATATCAAAAACACTTGTAAACTTTTTTTTTTAATTTTTAAATTTTTTATTTCCATACTTTGTGGACCAGGCGCGAACGCAGACCCCGCAATTTTAATGAATCATCATTATGCCAGATCAAACATACCTATTCCTGTGTCTCGATACATCTTCTATTATTATATGTGATCAGTTTTGTATAATAGTCAATCATATAGGAGCCTATTCGTGACCAGACACACACACACACACACGTTCAGCTTTATATTATATATATATATATATATATATATATATAAACATTTCCATATGCTACAATGTTTTCATCTAAAATTCTATTTAATTATGCAGAATGTAGAAACCATGAATTAATGAAATTAAGCGTAATATTCAAATGAAGCCAATTATCTAATAAAAAACATTAAAAATGAATAATTTATTAATTAACGTTCCTTTTATAAAAATATTATTAGTTAACATTCATGTAGTCGCTCGCATATCTATGACTAAGTATATTGAGAAGTTAGTAATAGTTAATTTTAAAAAGAAAAAGTAGGCTTTTAATATCAATGTTAGAGCGAGAAAAAACTAGGCTTCTTAGGTATATAGAAGATTGATATAGAAATATTAAAAAATATTTGCGTGTTCTTTAACATATAATCTGAAGGGAGTTTGGAAGAGACTTTCGCATACACGTCGAAACACACACACACTATATATATATATATATATATATATATATATATATATATATATATATATACTAGCAAAAGTACCCGTCGTTGACTGGGTTCAAAAACAGCCTACAGAAAATGGACTCTGATTTATGAAAGTATGATAGGTTATGAAAAGGAAAGGTTGTAAATTTGGGTTTAATTTGGGGGTATCAAAACCAAAGCAAAATATGATGAAATACACTTACGCAGATAGATATGAAAAGTCTTTATTAAAGTTTGTGCCTATTGCCATTCTATGGAGGCCAGGTGCGAACGCAGGCCCCACAATTTTATTATACCATCTCTATTTAAGTTAGAACATACTTATTAAAGTATTATCCTAGACCTAAGCTAACATAAATAAAAAAAATAAAAAGGGTAAGACTCAAACTACATTATCTCCTCCCTAACAAGCCTTCTTACAATCATAGATGCTTACACTGCATGAACTCCACTCATCCCCCGTTATCCATTAACAATTAAATAGCAATGTTCCTAAATCACTTTGAGGAGTGTAACTAATCAGCAGAGATGATATAACCTCCAAAAACTAACCCAGTAACACTAACTAACCAAACGGGGTCGCAGAAATACCTGGATTAGAACCTAGGCGCGGAGAAAACCCTCTCAGTGCTGACGGACCCAGTAGGTCTTCCCAGATCATCCGTCTAGGAGAAGGAAAACTCTGAAACTACACCAAAGGGGAGGGAGGCCTCTTCAGTCTTGGATGACAACCTTCCTAGAGCTGGTGTATCAAACAAATAGGTTCTGTCTATCACCCGGCTTCCATACTCCTTCTTAGCCTATTAGTCAAGCGCAGAGACACTATCTCAGTGATTCGACAGAAACACCCAGCGGTAGATCTTGTTTCTTGGCTAGGGCAACGAACACCGTTTTTCCCCATTCCAAGCACACCCCACCCTAAAACTGGACATTTGGGAGTGCTTGAGTATGATATATGCCTGAGCAATTAGATTGGTTTGACCTTCTTCTAATGGGTTGAGGATACCGGATTGACAGTTCCTGGTTGTTGTTCTCGATTGGTAGTACAAGAGCCCTAACTCTTTGATAACGCTTAGAGCGGCTGCTCCATCAACAGTTGAATAATATCGGGTTGTTTGTAGTGCCATGACGCGCATGGAAAGGGACCCTGCACTCATCCCCGGTGGGCTTTCTTGAGGCCACAATCCTAATTGGAGAAAGGTCAGCTGATGGTCTACTTGTGATGCATGTCTGATGCTCTGCATAACCTATTGTTTAGCTCCCCCTTACCGAAACCGAAACTCTTTTAAAAAATATGACGACAGTACAATCTAAAAATAAGCTTAAAGCAGGCTTAGGGACAAACAAATTCAACTTGCCTCCTCTCTTGAGGCTTGCATTCACAAATATCCGTGGGCTTAGAACTAATTTAGCTGATGTTGAAGCATTTCTCTTAACAAATACCCCGGATATCTTAGCACTTAGTGAGACTAATCTACACTCCTCCATCCCCTCTAACAACTTTAACATGCCTGGATATCTCCCACTCTGCCGTAAGGACTCTGACAGACATATGCACGGACTTGGAGTTTACATTCGTAATACCCTCCCCCTGACTGGAGAAACAAACCTAGAAACAGATGATCAAGCCTTTATGTGCTTTAGACAAAACATGCAACACCATATTAGCTACTATTATTTTCTCTACCGCTCTCCCTCGACTCAGGACTGCACCATAATAAACAAAGTCTCTGACAGCATAGACACGGCACTGTCCCTCGACACTAGCGCACAAATACATGTATTTGGTGACTTCAATGTCCACCACAAAAACTGGCTTGGATTCTCTACTTACACAGATGCAGCGGGCAGCACAACTCATAGCTTCACTATATCTCACTCCCTATCACAAATTGTTACGTTTCCAACCCGTTTCCCTGACCAGGAAGAACAACACGCATCACTTCTAGATCTGTTTTTGACCAGAGTTCCCGATGACTGCATAACGAAGGCCCACCGCCCACTTGGGAACGCTGATCATGCAGTGATAATGGTTGAAATCGCCCTAAACTCTAGAGCCAAAACTGAAGAGACAGTGCTCAAAACAACGATATATAATAAAAAGGCTGACTGGGAAGCCATCAGGGAACTAATCAGAGATGCCCCATGGAGAAATATTTTTCTCTCCCTGCTGAACAGTGTGCAAACGAGACCACTGACTGGTTCAAAACTGCAATCGAAGCGTATGTTCCCATGCGGAAATTTTATAGTAAGCCCCACTCTCCCCAGTGGTTTACGTCAACTTGCGCAACTGCCATTGCTCAAAAGCAGCATGCATACCGTAGGTTAAACCGACATAAGTCCACTTCAAACAGACTGAAGTATATAGAAGTTAGAAATAACGTTAAGAAAGAAATAGCGACAGCTAAGAGAGAATTTACGGAAACCACTAAAAAGCGCATCGAAGCACAAAAACTAGGAACTCGAGACTTCTGGAAAATCTACAACAGTGTAGTAAATAATGGGCAATCAACAATTCCCCCACTAACTAACAATCACGAGGTTGTCTCCTCAGCAACCGACAAGACTAACATGCTTGCCAGTCGGTTTGCCTCAAACTCCACACTGGACCCTTCCAACCACCTCCTACCTGACTTTCCTATGCGGACAGACGCCACGCTAGACGATGTGAAAATCACCCCTGCTCAGGTGCATGCTATCATAAAAAACCTTGACACTTCAAAAGCATGTGGACCCGATCTTATCCCAGCTGTTCTATTAAAAAGTGCTCAGCCGAAGTAGCTCACGTTCTCTCCAAACTCTACAACAAATGCCTTAATAAAGCTTGCTTTCCGGGCTGTTGGAAAACTGCTTCTGTGGTACCAGTATTCAAGAATTCTGGCGAAAGGACTGACCCATCAAATTATCGCCCCATTAGCCTCCTCCCACTTTTTGCCAAAATATTTGAGACCTTAATTAACCATACTCTTGTCCATCACCTTACAGATGCTAAACTTCTGACTGACAAACAATATGGATTTAGACAAGCCCGTTCCACAGCAGACATCCTAACTATAATCTCTGAACGTATATACCATTCACTGGACAAAGCGGGGGAGGGCAGAGCGGTAGCTCTAGATATATCTAAGGCTTTCGACAGGGTATGGCATGAGGGTCTCCTCAGGAAAATTAGATCTTAGATAAGAGAAAAATCCAGGTTGTCCTCGACGGTCGTACATCTAAACAATATGATATAAATGCGGGGGTGCCCCAGGGTTCTATCCTTGGACCTCTATTGTTCCTGATATTCATAAATGACCTCCCATAAAAAATTGCTTCTGAGATGGGTATATATGCTGATGACACTACACTCTATGGAAGGTACGAGAGGAAGACGAATGAACACATTTCTAAAGAAATGGCAGAAACACTAGAGGAAGACCTCCAATCTGTGGTGGAATGGGGACAAAAGTGGTTGGTCGCGTTCGATGCTGCCAAGACTAAACTAGTTTCATTCAATAATTACAATAAACCCTCTCTACCACCTATAGCAATGGCCAACGACTCTTTATCTGAGAGTACATCTTTCAAACTCCTTGGCCTAGCGTTCACAGGAAACATGAGTTGGAACAATTACATTGAAGGCATTGCCAGGACCGCTACAAGAGAGGTGGGCTCTCTCTACCGTGCTAGACAACTACTAACACCTGAAAGTATCCTGTCGCCCATGTATGGAGTATTGTTGTCACATCTGGGCTGGTGCACCTGCTACTAGTCTCTCGCTCCTTGACAAGATTCAAAAGAGA
>NC_136514.1:42430562-42450562 GCF_053919585.1 Euprymna scolopes
TGGCTATCTTGTTCTTGTTTGTTGCTGGATGTCAACATTTTGAAGCGAGAGAGAGACATAGCTGTCGTACAAAGCTAAGACTCTGTAACACCATCTGTGTTTAGATACTCCCTCAGGCATTTGTCTATAAAAATGGTCCTATGTCGATGGAAAAGTTGTGACGCTTGGAGGCTTGAAATGCTGGAAGCATGTAATAATTGATCTCAATGGCCAGCTTCAGAGTCATGCCTGCTTGAGCGTGTGACTTCACAGGTAGGACTAAAAAAAAAAGAAGTCATTTTTGGGCTCATGGATTTTAAGTGTCTGAGGGAGTGGCACTCGTCTGACAAGACGTTGCAATCATCATGTATGTATGTATGTATGTATGTATGTATGTACAGATACATGACCAAAGCGGCTGTTATACGATAAGCTAGCGGCTGACAAGCGCTCATAGCGCAAGCCAAGGAAATGATTCAAGAATTGCGTGAAAAATAATCTTAAGGAGCTTGACGTAAATGTTGACAGATAGGAAGACATAGCTGAAAATAGAAGTGTGCGGCGAAGAGTTGTCTCGGAGGGTCGCAAGGTATTAGAGGCAAAGAACTTGGAACAGTGAGAGCTTAACAGAAATCTGTATATAGGGTTTGTGAAAGAATGAGACGCTCGTAAAGTTGATCGGAAGTGTGAAACGTGCCTACGCTTTCTACTCTCCAAAGCTTTGAACCACATGGAATCACACGAAAGACGCCCTTATGTACTCTTACCTCCCCGACCTGATGAGACAACCTGTGTGGTTTGTGGCAGGAAGCGCAAGTCGGATGCTGTTCTGAAAAAGCATATGGTCAGGCACAGGGACAGCGTACCACAGAGTGGTTCAGTTAACCCGGTGCAGACACTCGACTTCATGTATCAGCTTTGTTTCAGGCCATGTAAGTCGGCTGCTAGATTGAAGAGCCACCTACGTGGCCATAGCAGATGAACTGGGATGGGGGCTGATGGTAGGGATTTTGGAGGGCGATAATCTGCAAAAATGAAGCAATCATATATATTTATATATATATATATATATATATATATATATGTGTGTGTGTGTGTGTGCATACATATATGAATGTATATATATATACGATATTATATATATATATATATATATATATATATATATATATATAAGCCTGACGAATCCTATAGTTGGATGAAACGCAGAATATTCAGTGTAGCTTAATCGCCATATATATTTTATAAATTACTAACTATCTCTACCTACGTATTGTGCACTTTTAAAGTAAATACTTAAAGTTTACGCATAAATCTATACTTTCGTATACTAAATTTATGTGAATAAATGAAGTAGTTATATATATATATATATATATATATATATATATGTGTGTGTATATATATATATATATATATATATATATATATATATATATATATATATATATACAAGATAATATACGGCATAATTACGTTGACACACTGGTTCCCGTCAGATCATCGAAGTTAGGCAACGTTGAGCAAGGCTAGTACCAGATGGGTGACTATTTCGGAATTCTAGGCGTTGTATGTGCTTCTCACTTATCTCAACATTGTTTTCAGTCGTCCTGAATTTCCACTTGGCACTAGTATTTAACAACGCCGACCCAGAAGAGGTGTGGTTTTAGAATGCGCAATTTACCATTAATGATTTTTTTTCTTCTCTATTTCAGATATTTCACAGATAATATTTTACAGATTAATTATAGATAAATATAGCATTGTACAACGTATGCGGGTTGCGAAATTGTTTTACCAAAATTAGGGGTCAATTGTTTTGTCTTAAAAAGCTTATCAACGGCATTTTCATGTAATCCTATTCCAATCTCTATCTCCAATAACAGTGACAATTCGAAACATTGTACACCGATTTGAAGACTAAGGGGCTGTACTAGGTCTTCCCCCGAGCTTGCAGACCTCGAAACGTCTACATAAATGAAAATAGGGAAAGAGTGCCAGAGAGCGTTAAGCAGTATTCTGAAACATCGATTCGTCGACATAACGTTGGATATGTCGAATATTCTACACAAGTTTTAAACATTTTCCTTATAAAGTGGACATTGTTCAACATTCAACAGTCTAAAGATTCTCAAACAAGTGTTCAATATGCAGTTTAAATGCAAGAACGTGTCCGAGATACCCTCATTTTTGTTTTTGCAAAAGTTGACTATGTCAGATGAAGGCCATTTTCATTTGAATGGATTCGTTAGCAAATACAATTAGATTTTTGGGCTCTAAAAAGCGCAATTCATCAAAAGCGGCTGCATCCCATAAATTCCACTGTATGGATTGCAATAATGGAGAAGATTGTTGGAACTTTTGAAGATCAAGACGAAAATGCTGTCACTGTTATTGGAGAGAGATACCGAACTATTATTACAGATTTCCTGAGCCCACAAATTCAAAATAGGCGCGAATTATACTTCCAACAAGATAGAAACAGCATGGAAACTTCTCAGGTAATGTTTGGCTGCAACATTGTCTCTCGCAATGTTAAATGGTCACCACATTTCCCAGACTCGACTAGGCCCGATTTTTTCTTATGGGGATATCTTAAAGAAAGAAACTATGTTAACAAACACCAAACACTGCAAGATTAAAAGAAAAACATTAATAACGAAATAAGGGATTTAAATCGCAATCCAGGGATTCTGAAATGTGTCATGATTAATGTTTTGGAAAGGGCACAAATGTGCGAAACTGAAATTGGTCAGCATTTAAAAGACATTATTTTTCATGAACAAAGATTGTGTGAATTTGGCCTTTATGTTAAATAACGTCACAGTGGCTTATTCAAATTGTGTTGAAATTACAGAAAGATATCATCAAGAATAAAGAATCTATTTAAGTTGAAAACTATTTACTGACTTTTTGTACAGCTTGTATATGCGTATATATATATATATATATATATATATATGCATGTATATATATGCATATATATATATATATATACATATACATATAGTCATCCATATACAGTACTGTTTCGCTGTTTCAAAGCTCATCAGTGCGGCTAGACAGGCAACTGCCTAAAGCCAGGATCGGAACCTGACCGCCCAAATGACAGTTAAGACTTCTCACCATTACGCTATATGACTGCTGCAATGATTAATGAATTTAATATATATATATATACACATTCAAATAGATATATATAAACACGTACATATACATGTTTATGTGTACGTGTTTCAAATATGCATTTGAATGTGTATACAAATATTTACATATACATGTATATATAAATGCATATGAACGTATCTATATGCATGTTTATGTATATATATATATTTATTTTTATTTATTTTTATGTATATATATATTTATATATATATATATATACATACATGCATACATACATATAGGTGTATATATAACATATATACACGCATGCATATTTGCGTACGCTCCACCCAATTTTATAATTTTATATACACATACTATGTTACATTCAAAACCCTCGCACTCACATACACAATATATATATATATATACATATATATATATATATATATATATATATATATATATATATGTGTGTGTGTATGTGTGTGTGTGTATCTATACATATATATATGCATGGATATATATATATATATACATATATATATATATATATATAATCTATTAATGCAAAATGTCGTCTATGATCAACATTATTATGCGAAATCTCCGTAAAACAAAACGAAATACGACAACTTTAAAAAAAAATATTTGAAAAGAAATGAAATATTTTAATTTTTTAAAACCGATTCTATTTTATTTTTATAAATTATAATTATTTTCCTCTGCTGGGAGACTTTCTTCAAAAATCCAAATGTTTTATTTTTGCTTTTTTTCTCTTGTGTTTTGTGATTCGGTTTTCTTTTCTTCCATTATTAAAATTGTCTTTTTTCCTTTACTCTTTTGTTATAGTCCGCCATGTTTTTTTTAATTTTTCAATAAATTATTTCTTTCCCTATTGCATTCTAATTGTTATTTCTTCTTTGAATCTAAATTTGCATACGTTTGTATAAAACTTTGCATCACAATTAGACTTAACGAATTCGATTGTTGCTAGCTCACCGGATAGGCAATGATTATTGTGATTTAATTCAACTCGCTATCCCTTCTGCGGCTTCGAGCTGTGGAATATTCATTGAAGAAATTTCAAGCCATATTTCTGTTGGGGATAGGCTTAATGCAAAGGTTTGAATAACGCGATTTACAGATCTCGGACGGCCGACGAGATACGTTGGTTGGGTGTTTGTTAAAGTTGCTCAACGGATATAATCGACTCTCGGCTTGTCCCTGGGGAACATCTGAGTGAAATCTAAGGAAGAAATAGAGAAAAGGGTGTCAAAAGATTCTGTATAGGAAAACTTGAAAGAACGTAAATTAAAATGCTGTATGAGTTGTGTTGGGGGAAAAGACGGTAAGAGGAAATATAAAGTTATAGAAAAATGAGAAAATCGTCGAAAGGGATCAAGAGAGAGAAAACTAGACGTGAAATTACGGGGAAAATAGGGATATGTTGAAGAAAGCGGTGGGGAGGGGCGGGTAATAATAGACGAACGATAAGAATTAAAGTAATCGAATATAAATCAAAGAATACAAAATCGGAAAATTAGGTTTACTTATTGACTTGTATAATAACCGGTGTTATGCACCGTTGTCCTCTTAAAGAGATAATGAAAAAGAATGAAAAGAGAAATGGTAAATAGAAAATAAAGATAAAGAAGAGATTATTAGAAGTAAAAAAAGGAAAGATAAAGAAAGAGAAGAAAGAGGAGAAGAAGAAGTATAAGAAGAAAAAGAAGAAGAAGAAGTGAGGGAAGCGTAAAAAATGAGAAAATTAAACGGGAGGCAGAGTGAAAATATGAAAGAAAAAATAAACAACGAAATAGGAAACATAAAGAAGAAGAAGAAGAAGAAGAAGAAGAAGAAAAAGTCGGAGGAGCGTACAGAATGAGGAAGTTAAACGGGAGGCAGAGGGAAAATAAGAAAGGAAAAATAAACACCGAAAGAGTAAACATAAAGAAGAAGAAGGAGAAGAATAAAACGGAGAAAAAAAGAAAAAAAAAACGAAGAAATGAAAAAAGTAGAAGAAAAGAAAAAGAAGAACCAAGAAATAGAAAGAAAAATAAGATAAAAAAATAAGAAAGAAAAAAGAAAGAAAAAGAAGGAAAAAGAAGAAACAGAAAGAATTAGAAGAAGAGAAGAAGAAGCGGTAGAAGAAGAAAGACAACAGAATACGATAAAAGAGTGGAAGGCTAAGAAAAGAAGGGGAGGGTACAAGGTTAAAGCAATATGCCAAAATGAGAATAGGAGAACAATTATTCGAAAGAGAGTATAAAAGAGAGGAGAAAAATCTTGTATATAATAAAGTAGACGCAATTTTTCTTCTTTGGACGAAACTGTCGTAGGTTGACAACACCAGATGGCACATAGAAAATTATTATGTTTACGTCATTAGCCATTAGGTTATCTAGCTATAGAACGCAATTACATTCACATCATTTCGTAATATTCAAATATTACATTTATTCCGAGGAGCGCCATTACCATCATCGCCTTAAAAAGAAAATACAAAGAAAGTAGCTAAAATTTCACTCTCCCCATACCGAGTCCTCTTACGACACCATTCTACACCGTGTGCATTTATAGTTTTTCGTACTTTCCTGCTAGTAAAGAAAATAAGAACGAAACAAAAATAAAGATAAGATAAGGCAATGAGGAAAACGAACGAAAAGATAATTATTTTAAAAAGATAACGAAGAATATTACAGAGATGCAATGAAAAAACGAGGGGGAGACGAAGAAAAACGAGAAGTAGTAGGCGTAAAAGAAGACGAAGAAAAAATGAAGAGAAAAGAAAAGAAGGCAAAACCTAGGTGGGGATAAAGAAAGAAAGGTATAGAAGGAAGGAAAAGAAAAAAAAGGATATGGATAATAAGAAGAGGAAAAAGACAAAACATAAAAAAGGCGAAGAGAAAGGAGAAGAAGCGCTAAAGAAAAGGAAAATAGAAAGAAGAAACAGAGAACGAGAACGATGAAAACGAGGATGAATATGAAGAGAAAAGATAGAATGAAGAAATATAAAAGAAAATTAGTAACAAGAGAAAGAAAAAGAAGATAAAAACGAAGAAAAGAAAGAAAGAAAATATAGAAAAAGGATTAGAATAAAACGAGAAAGAAAAAGAAAGAGAAGAAAAAGACGAAAAGAAACAGAGATGAGTAGAGAGAGTAAAGAATGATCAATTTAAACGGAAAAGGAAACGCAATAATGAGCGGAAAAGCCGAGGAGAGAAAAGGACGAAGAAGAAAAAAATGAAAGGAAAAATAGAAACAAATAATAAGAAGAATAAAGAAGAAAAGTAAATGAAAAGAAGAAATAGAAAAAAGAAAAAGAAAAAAGAAGTAAAAGAGAGGAAGAAGAAACGAAAAGAAAAATAGAAAAAAGAAAAAGAAGATGAAAGAGAAGTCAAAAGAAGAAGAAACAGGAAGAAAAAGTGAGAGAAAAAGACGAATCAAGAAAAAGACGATGAAGACAGCGAAAATAAAAAGAATAAAAAGAACTAATAAGATAAAGAAATGAAAAAAGAAGAAAGAAGAAGCAGACGATGATGAAGATAAAGAAGAAAGAAGTAAGAAAGGAGGCGAAGAAATGAAAATAAGAAAGGAAAAACGTAGAAAAAGAGAAAAATAGAAAACGAGGAAGAAAGAGACAAAAACCAAAAGAAATAGAACAGAAAAATAAAGAAAGAAGAAGATTATAAAGAAGAAGATGGAAAAGAAGAAGAAGAAGAAGAGGAGGAGTTAGAAAATAAAATATAACGAGAAAAAAATAAAGGTAGAAAAAGAAGAAATAGAAAAAGAAAAGGAAAAACAAGTTAAATATTGGCAACCGACTAAAGGTAACCGGGAAAAAGGTAAATACAGTCACTAAAAGAAACAAAAAAAAATAATTTTTAACACAAAAAAAAATGAATGAAAATGTTAGGAAACGAAAACTTTAATGTTAATACATGGAAGAAAACATTACAGAAAGATGATAAACACCAAAACTAAGAGTATTTCAACAAATTAAAGTGACTTAAATCTACACCGATTAAAATAACAAGACGTTAATGAAGAAAGACTCCAAATTATGGAGAAAAAATCCAGGATGAAACTAGTTATTGAATGCGTGAAACTAATGTCCGCCAACAAGAGATATGGCGCGAATGAGGCCGATGATAATGCGCAAGGCGATCGTATCAGCCATTGCAATATAGGAATTACCGGAAAAATTATTCTCACGTTAACATAGAAAAAAAAACGGTACAGGAATTCCACAGACAAATGAATAAATGAAAGAATTACAAGCAGTAAATGAAAAAGATAGAAAAATAACAAATCTATCATAAACGAATAATTCATATTATTTTCAAGAAAAATCATGAATTAGAAACATAAAAATTTAAGAAATTCTATTTTTATAATTCGCAGCCATCTTGAAATGTTCTTTTGGTTTGATAGTTTTTTTTTAATTAATTTTGTAATTTGAATATTTTAAATTTACTTTACAGAAATTGTGTTCGTTTTTAATGTGTACGTTTACACACATAACAACAGCGCCACCGTCTTTTTCGACATGTGTATATAGTTTAACACGCGTGTAATACACACAGAAATATACATATCTACGTACATATATATCTACATATATACATATAAGAGGTATGTATATGTGTGTGTGTGTCGAGAGAGAGAGAAAGGTTTATACTGTATTTATATGTATATGTTTGGTGTATATATATATTTATATATATATATATAATGCTGAACGAGTCTGATCTTTTAATAGTCAAATTGTGAATTTCATTTTACCCGTACTTATAAAGAGTGTCTTTCTATTATATTTTAACACATGTAAAGCGTAAAAATTGAACTAGACGATACAATCTCTATGTTCGAAAAACAGGGACTACGCCTTAATATAAATAATAGTGTCTAAACCTTCCTGATGAAGGCTTGCTAGTAGCCGAAAATTAATTTTTTAAATAAGCAAATATTTATCTTAAAATAAACATACTGCACGAGTTCGATCTTTTAATCATCATGTTTTGAACGTATATATATATATATATATATATATATATATACATAATACATACATATATATATATTGTAATTCAATGAATTCCAAAAAATGAAATTGTGAATCAATGAATTTAAATTATACATATATATATATATATATATATATATATTTATATAATTATTTACTAAAATAATTATATATATATACATATATAATTATTCACTTAAAATAATTATATATGTATATATATATGTATATATATACTATATATACTATATATATGTATATATATGTATATATATATATATAATATTATAAATAATGGCTCTATCTTGCATATCGAGCAATTCTTGTTTAGATGGGATAACATATAGAATATTACTGCCAGTAATATTTTGTAAACTTTACAATCTCACGTTTCTATAACAACTGATTGTTAAATAAAAGCTATTCTGAAGTATATATATATATATATATATATATATAATAATTTTAAGTAAATCAATATATATGTATGTATATATATAATTATTTTAGTAAATAATTATATAAATGTGTAGACAAAAGATTCTAATAAATAATCATATAAATGTGTAGACAAAAGATTCTGAAACACCAGTTGGAGATATTCATTGATTTAAAACCACCTGAACAGTGATATTTTTTTTTTTTTATCCTCACTGTTCTTCCAACTGTTACCAAAATTCCCTTCTTCCCTCATTCGTTTTCTTAGTTTTTAATTTATCATTCTGACGTTTCCTCTTAGAGGGTCAGACAATAAGGCCTTAAGGTAATTTTAATAATTTCACCTGCCCATTTCTTGTTTTTTTTTTTGGTATTTAAATTAAATGATGTTTCCTCTGAAATTTCTCCTTCAATTATATAAATATATATATATATGTATATATATGTATATATTATATGGTCGTCTTCAAGTTCAACGTAAACAAGTTCTTGATGAGCCGTTTCATTAAGTAGTCCACTTTACTAAATTTATACTTCTAACGATTACTATGATATTGTCCTTTTGACCACTGTACACTCTTTAACCCTCATCCTCGAGTAGCGTCCGGGGCTTGATAAGTGGTGAAGTCTTTGTAAAAAAATATGTGTATGTAAGTGCGTAATGTAATATCAGCAGCTAAAAAAAAGATTGAGATTAAGTTTATAAAATAGTTAAAAAGTTTAATTTATTTTTTTTTAAATAAATTTTCTATCGGTTTTCTCTCTCTCTTTTTTTTTTTTTTTGTTAAGAAATATCTACGAACTGGGAATTCTGAGAATACTTCTCTTGTGCGGCGTTTCCAGTTGGTTTAGAATCATGGAAAAAAAAAGTTTACGTTGAAATTTTCTGTTTTGGTTAGAATAGTCATATTCCCTCGTTTCTCCATTGCAATTGATGGCAACGTTTGGCGTTTCGCGAAGAGAATGGGATGCCATTAGCATCGAGAATTCAGAAAACAAAGACAAAACAGACAAGTAAGAAAAGGCGGTTTCTTAAAATCGGATGGAAAGAAGTCGGTCTTTAAAAGAACTGAAAGCGAAGTGATCCTTTTTTTTAAATTTATTTATTTCTAAATTTTTTTAAAAATATTTAGAACTACCGCGTTTCTTTAACTTTCAGGAACTATATCTTATCACAATGTGTCTACCTTTTTGCACTAACTGACACCCGTTCTTTATTTACTTTACATTCTACTAGCAGGGCTACCCGACGTTCTAAGCGGCTTTCAAAACATATAGAAGAGGTTAAAGTCTGTAAAATATTCACATTAAAACTTCTGTTCGCGTTTATCTTTGGCACATCTCTTGCTTTTCAGCATCCCTTTCGCTTAAATCAATTTTATCTTCGGCAAGACCTATCTTGTTTAAAAGTATTGACAATAATAATGTAAGTCATTCAGCTTTTCCGTAGCATTGTTGTTAATATGTTATACATCGCAAGCAAAAAGAAGAAAGGAAGAAACTCGACCTACAACAAAAGCCTTTATATCCGGTATTTCCAACAACGCATTTTATCATACTACTAGACTACCCATGACACGTTGGGTCATTATGTTATATTAGTTATGGAATTTATGTATGAGCGCGACACTAGTGACGTAAAAGAAAATAGTTTTTTTTTGTGAAATAAAAGAAAAATTTCTATGAAAGTATATTGAAATTAAAAAATAACATAGATAGATTTCTATGTGTTGTTCTGTTTATAATTGTTTATTTTTGAAAAAAAAAACTTAGCACAATGGAAATATAAGTGGTTTGCCATACTTGTAGGTAAATGTGCACTGAACAGATACCATAATACTTAAAGTTAAATTCAAATTTTGATATATCTTTTACTTTAAACGCGAAAAAAAAAACATTTGGGACGCTGAAAACGTGCACAGTAAAACAATACGTTTTATTGTCGTGTTGATTATTTATTTGTAACGCAATTTAAAAAAAACATATTTTAAGGGTTATTTATTTATAATGGTAGTGTAGAAGAAAATAATAATTTCTAAATAAAACGTTAATATTTCAGTGCGCAGGTCAAATTCTGCAAAAGTAGCGATTTATGTACAATTTTTACGCTGGGTTTATGTTTATGTACGCATGCGCAACTGGAAGTCGTAAACTGGATGTTGGGTTACAACACCCGTTACAAGGTCATTTGAGTTTTATAATTATATATATTTAAACACTTAATTTCTTCTTCAACGATTTCTGACTTTTTCCTTTATTTGGCCGTCATCAACGTGTCTTGAACACGTGCTCTTCTGAGCATCAGCAACGTCTTTGCTCATCACATCGCGAACACCACTGCTGCTCCGGCCACATCTGTCCTTTTGTCTCTGCTCTGACATCATTCACACAGCCGGCTTGGTCATTTGCATATCTTTATGCAGTCTGCTGCTACCAGCGTCAGAGGCTCTGTTACACTTGTTTATATAATAGATAATGTTAGAAATAGTTAAACAAACATAACTTACACCCGATGAAAACTGGCGATTTGACTCCCGAAGTATGAATAATTGTTTTTAAATTTCAACTATTAATTAGCCAAGGCTACGTTGACAAAGAATATACCAACACAGTGTGCGTTCATTTAATAGTCTTTTATTTTAAATTGAGTATAGAAACGTTTATATACACAGACAACTGCCCTTCACATTATAGATTACCAATGGTCAATTTGAGATAAAAGGTATGTGTGTTCGCTGATGGGCCGCAGGATTATGATTCAATCCTTGACAGAGTAATTACAAATACTAAAAAATTAGTATTTTATACCTCCTAGCTAAGCACTTTGTATGATATAGTGAGTAGCAAGAAAAAGTAGGATAATCATTGGAAATATGTGGCATTCTTCCCTACATCTCGCTACAGTTACAAATAAAAATGTGGTTTTCGGGTCGCTTATGATCATAGTCAATTACTTTACTTATAATATGACAAACATTATTAATTTGTTATTACGAAGCCCTGACGTTGCCTTTTATTTTGAAAATCGCTTAGGACAAGGCATGAAGCCACTTCATATAAGAAGCTAACAAGAACGAAACTAATTGTTGCAAAGACAAAAAAAGATGCTTATTTGTTAGAGAGGATCCGAGCAGAAGCAGTAAATGTTCTGTATATCAGTCTATCTATCTGTTTATTTATCTATCTATGTATGTTGCATAGTGGTATATATTGTGGACACATTACCGGGGATTCAGAATAGATGACGATGATAATTCGGGAGTCTTGTTAACGCCTATAGAGGGAAGGAGATACATTATTGTTGATGGAGAGGAGGACACATAACTTGGAAGTGGTTATACAAATGTTCGTTACAAGATGGTGATAAAAACACATTTTCCTTTTTGGTTGTAAGGAATGACGACACGAGACAAACAGTTACAAACATAGATGGTTCTTTTATTCTTCAATCGACCGATCGGTGATGTCAGGAATTCCAGCCTTTTCGACTACATGCTTTAATCTTCTCCATTCGCCTCAAAGGGGCTCGCACTATCGACCAATATGACTATATCACGTTTTCTACACATGTCCGTCCAACACACTTTTGAAAAACAAAAGAATCATCAATTCTAAT
Organism: Euprymna scolopes; assembly: GCF_053919585.1. NCBI lineage: Eukaryota > Metazoa > Mollusca > Cephalopoda > Sepiida > Sepiolidae > Euprymna > Euprymna scolopes. The sequence continues at coordinate 42,442,733 of NC_136514.1, forward strand.
TCGAACTTATTTTTAAACAATATATTTTAACTCGCATTGTGCATTCATTTAACTGACATATTTAATATCCAGATTTCTAAAAGAATGGACAATCGACTCTTTTTCCGACATAAACAATATTTAACTATTTCTAATAAAATTGACAATAGACTTAATTTCTAACATTCCATTTTTCATTATCTTTAAAACTTGCCTACAGGGTTCGATTCTAGCCTTATCCTAATATCATTTTCACTTATCTAGTATGTCTTCTTACTTACATGGGAAGGGACAGCCATTTCATGTAGCACCTGTTCATATATCTATCTATCAATCTATTCATCGATCTATATATCAATCTATCTGTCTATACATATATCGATGTATCTATGTATGTATCTATCTATCTATCTAGGTATGAGTGGACAACAGCGATTTGAAGTTATGTTTTGACAGGTTGTCAAACCTTGTAAAACTCGGTGACCTGTCAGTTTGCACCGGAAAGTATCCGAACAGAGACTGGAAGTGACGTGTCACATGTCACGTATTCCAGTTTGACAAGCATAGTGATGAGTTGGATTTGAGATGACAGGTTGGGCAGATGGCTAAAATGGGTCTCCCTTTGAGGGGAGAAAAATGTCTCGAAATGGAGACGTAGAAGAACCACCCCAAGTCAAGATCGTCGATCACTCCTCTGCTATGAATAACACCTGGGAGTAAATAAAATCTATAAAATCTTATATTGTCTTAGGTCCTATTTCGATTGTTCCTCCTAAGAAATTCCAGCTCCCCCAAGGACGATTGGCGAACCCCAAGAAGAAACAATAGCAGAACAGGTATGTCATTATGTATATGCTGTTATATGTTGTTGACACGCACGCATCAACACCACTAGATGAGACGAATCATTGGCCATAAGATAGACATTAAGGATCTAAGGACAACAGTCCGTTACACAACATACACAACGCACATGGAGACATGTGATCTGTTATGATGAAACAAACAAAAGACATTTATAAATGCCACGTTACACATTTAACACACAACGATTCACCTATATACCCATTTATAGAACCCCTCCACGACGCAAATACATCACAAACGCAAACACGTGCGTTTATGTGGTACAGTATAAACACGGTCGTATGTAAACACCACCACCTCTATACAACATATTGACCTTAGTCTTTAACAGGCCAAGGCTATAGGTAGAAGGAATCAAGAGAACAAGAAGGGAGTTCTACATCCTTACAGCCATTGGAAAGAAGCTACTGGAATGGGGTGCTGTATTACAATGAAGTATTAAAAGAGCGAATTGATGAAGACCACTAGACAAACGAGTTAAACGAGCTGGTACAAAGGAAGCAGGAAATAGATCAGAGGAATACATGACAAACGATTTAGATTAGCGACATTAAATCTGTAAGTGATAAGTTGCGCAAATCAAATAACAGATAAATTTCTACAGTTAATCGAAGATAAAATGAGCAATCATATATCCTGTTGCGCCCAGCTCATATTATCAGTTTTTATACTTATTTGTTAAGCTTTATGGAATTATATTTTTGCAGTGGGGTCTAATTTACACTGTGTATTGATTTTGTTGTAAATACAATTACATTTATCGAAACAAAAACTTCGGTAGATTTTTTTTGTTTTGTTTTGCTTTCAAATACACGTTTGGGTTGTCAGGGAATTAATTAGATCTACTGTGTACCACGGCTCTGAATCCGGAACTTAATTGTCCATCATTGTCCATATGTTTTTTTTGTGTTGTTTTTTTTTATTTTAATCAAAAACTAATGAATACAAATGAAATAATGGGGTAAAAAAAAAGTGGCGAGTTAATTTTAATGCATCTAAAACTAAGTTTGATCCCCATTTGGCCTTGATATGAATGACTTTCATCTAAAAGAAGTTAACATGTGTTGACAAATTTTTGGGTTTGACCTTTACTTCTGACTTAAAATTGAAGACTGACATCAAATGTATTTCCAAGATCGTCCGAAAAATGGCTGCGTCTTTTTACCGCTCCAGAAGGTATCTAATTCGCAACGCAATCCTCTACCTGTATAAGAGTCAGATACGTCTTGAAGTGGAGTACTTGTTGCCAAATCTGAAGAAGGGCTGCTTGGCGCACGCTATGCTTCCTTGAAAAAGTTAAAAACCGGCAAGTAGACGATGCCCTTTTTCCCCTGCAACCTTTTTCCTGCAGAAGAGATGTTGCGAGCCTATCTCTGCTCTATTTTGATTTGCTTGGCAAATGCTCGACTGAGCTTCAATATATGATCCCTTTGGATTTGTTTATTGCGAATCGCTGGGGATATTATGATTGAAGAATGTCGACCAGCAGCTGGGGCAGCTTTTAAGTGCTAGAATGCATTTCTTATAGAGTGCTGACCTTTTAAAAGCTTACAAGCGGCGTGCAATAAGTAATTCCCCTGACCCACTTCCAATAGTAGTAATGAAACTTGGCACAGTTATTAGTCTTTCGCTACATAGGAACCACCCAGAGTTATGCATTTCTCCCATCGTTTGATGCAGCTCTGGGGACCGTTTTTGTATAACACCCCAGGTTGGTCCTCCAACCACGACGTGACTTCAGAAAACAAGGCTGCATCATCTGAGAAACGCTTTCCTTTCAAAAATAACTTCATGGTTGGGAAGAGGTGAAAGTCAGAGAGTGCAAGGTCAGAACAGTAGGGAGGATGGGGTAGGATTTCATAACCACACGCCCGTGCTTCTGATCTGGCGACATGCGAGTTGTGGACCGGAGCGTTGTTCTGCAGGAGGATGGTAGCTTTGCTGATGTTGCCCCACCTCTTGATTTTGATAGCTTCCCTTAATTTCCTCAAAAGTGAAGCATAATAGGCTCCTGTAATTGTGGTACCTTTTGCCAGGAAATCTGTCATCACTACTCCGTCCTAGTCGCATAAGACTGTGAGCATGACCTTGCAAACGGAGGACTGCAACCTTGCCTTCTTTGGAGGTGGTGAGTCCAAGTGCTTTCACTGCATTGACTGGGCTTTGGTCTCTGGATCACAGTGATGGGCCCAGGTTTCATCCTGTGTAATCAGTCGTTTGAAAAACTTTGACTCATATTCTTGGCACATCTCCAAAATCATCCTCAAGCACTCGACGTGTTCTCGCTTCTGGAATGGTGTGAGCAACCTGGGAATCCATCTGGCAGACACCTTATGCATATGCAAATGTTGATGAATGATAGTTTTCACAAACCCAGTACTAATCTTGACATCTTGGGCTATTTGGCGAATAGTAATGCGGCAATCTTCCAAAATGGCAGCTTCAACTTGACGGACACATGCCTCATCAATAGCAGAAGAGGGCGACCAGGTCTGAGAGCTGTTTCCACAGAGTTCCGGCCATGTTTGAATTCACGGTGCCAGCTTTTTACAATATAATATGATGGGGCATTATAACCATAAGTTTCTTTCATTTCATCAAAAGTCTCCTGTGGTGTGCGCCCTTTCAAATACAAAAACTTGATTGCTGCTCGACATTTCCCACCTGACAGTTCAAACACCTGTAAAAAAGAAACTAAAATTAGTTCAGAGCTGTAATTTGCCACATAACCCGTAGAAATATAATTCATTGCACATGCAAAATTTCAGCTAGATCAGACAACTGGAAGTGGGTCAGGGGCATTACTTATTGCACGCCCTCGTACCTTACCTTGAGTCCAACATCCTCGCATAAAGATAAATGAAATAATTTATGTTTGACGATTTTACTAAAATGAATTATAACAATAGAGAAGAACCCCGGAATAGAGTGGCCCTAGGGTATTTTTTTATATGATGGTGTGAAATACGATGCATACCGCCTCTGGCTACGGTATTTGTCCGTCCTTATGGTGTTATTTATACTGTTACTTGATTATATACATGGCCGGGTTATTTCATGCCGAGTCAGTAATTTTGAAAAAAAAATGTTTTATGCTCCAATTTCCTTTACATTTTTAAATATGTATTTATGATGTTTGGTTTAGTTGCTTTATTGAACGGAATATCAACTCAGTTGTGATTGAATTGCAATAATTTTTTAAAACGTTTTTATGCTTTAAGTTATTTATATATTCAAATATTCATTCATAATGCTTGGTTTGATCAAAGTTGTTTTTACATCACATCTGGTTATTTAGTAAGTTCTTTAAAATATGTTATGCTTCAAGTTCTTATATATCATCAAATATTTATTAACACCGATATGAAATATTTATTCATATTGACATAATAAAATATAGAATTACATTGATATCATCAAATATTTTATTACATCGATATCATTAAATATTTAATCCGATTGATATCATCAAATATTTATTAACACTGATATCATTACATATTTATTAATATTGATATCATCAAATATTTATTAACATTAAAATCATCAGATATTTTATAACATTGATATCATCAATTATTTAATAACATTGATATCAAATATCCATTAACATTGATATTAAGTATTTATTTACATTGATATCACCAAATAGTTATTAATATAAATATCATCAAATATTTATTAACATTAATATCATCAAATATTTATTAACATTGATATCATCAAATATTTATTAACATTAATATCATCAAATATTTATTAACATTGATATCATCAAATATTTATTAAGATTAATATCATCAAATATTTGTTAACATTAATATCATCAATTATTTATTAACATTGATATCATCAAATATTTGTTAACATTAATATGATCAATTATTTTTTAACATGGATATCATCAATTATTTATAAACATTGATATCATCAACTATTTATTAACATTGATATCATTAAATATTTATTAACATTAATATCATAAAATATTTATTAACATTGATATCATCAAATATTCATTAACATTAATATCATCAAATATTTATTAATATTGATATCATCAAATATTTATTAAAATTAATATCATCAAATATTTATTAACATTGATATCATCATATATTTATTAACATTTTTATCATTAGATATTTATTAACAGTAATATCATCAAATATTTATTAACATTGATATCATCAAATATTTATTAACATTGATATCACTATATATTTATTAACATTGATATCATATACTACTTATTAACATTTATATCATCAACTATTAATTGACATTTATATCATCAAATATTTATGAACATAAATATCATCAAATATTTATTAGCAATAATATCATCAAATATTTAATAACATTAATATCATCAAATATTTATTAACATTGATATCATCAAATATTTATTAACATTGATATCATCAAACATTTAATAACATTAATATAATCAAATTTTTAATAACATTGATATTATAAATTATTTATAAACATTAATATCATCAAACATTTAATAACATTAATATAATCAAATATTTAATAACATTAATATAATCAAATATTTAATAACATTAATATAATCAAATATTTAATAACATTGATATCATCAAATATTTAATAACATTGATATCATCAAATATTTATTAACATTGATATCATCAAATATTTAATAACATTAATATAATCAAATATTTAATAACATCAATATAATCAAATATTTAATAACATTAATATAATCAAATATTTATTAACATTGATATCATCAAATATTTAATAACATTAATATCATCAAATATTTAATAACATTGATATCATCAAATATTTATTAACATTGATATCATCAAATATTTAATAACATTGATATCATCAAATATTTATTAACATTAATATCATCAAATATTTAATAACATTAATATAATCAAATATTTAATAACATTAATATAATCAAATATTTAATAACATTAATATCATCAAATATTTAATAACATTGATATCATCAAATATTTATTAACATTGATATCATCAAATATTTAATAACATTAATATCATCATATATTTATTAACATTGATATAATCAAATATTTATTAACATTAATATCATCAAATTTTAATTACATTGATATCATCAAATAGTTAACATTGATATAATCATATATTTCTTAACATTGATATCATTAAAAGTTTATTAACATTGCTATTAAGTATTTATTAATATTGATATCATCAAATATTAAACATTAATATAATCAAATATTTATTAACATTGATATCATCAAATTTTTAATAACATTAATATAATCAAATATTTAATAACATTAGTATCAACAGATATTTATTAACATTAGTATCATCAATTATTTATAACACTGATAACATCAAACATTTATTAACGTTAATATCATCAAACCTGTATAAACATTAACATCATCAAACATTTATTAACATTGATATCATAAACTATTTATTAACATTGATAATATGACACTGTTATAACCTATACAAAAGCAGATCCAACTGATTAGACGGAGCTTTTAAATTTTAAATTCGATCAGGTGTCTCAATCCGTCTTCCAGAGATATATGTATAACCGTGGAACAGATATAACTAGTTTAATATTTATGGACCATTTATATTCTTCTACCGCATAAATGTATATATATATATATATATATATATATATATATATATATATATAATTTTTTTTTTTTATATTATATAATTTTTAAAACATATATGGCGATTAAGCTACACTGAATATTCCGAGTTTCGTCCACTCTAGGACTCCCCAGGGTTATGAAACGCGGAATATTCAGTGTAGCTTAATCGCCATATATATTTCATAACTTACTAACTAGCTCTACCTACGTATTGAGCAGTTTGGAAGCAAATACTTAAAGTTTACGCATAAATTTATACTTTCGTATATTAATTGTGAGTAAATGAAGTAGTTATATATATATATATATATATATATATATATATATATATATATATATATATGTGTGTATGTGTGTATGTATATTGTGTACAGAAAGTTGTTAGTTGAGACCCGTTTAAGGTATCCTTATCAAGCTCTCTTCAGCCAATATTCGGGCCTTATTATCGGGCTTGAAACCGACGGTACCAATGATCTGTCTCAACTAACAACTTTCTGTACACAAAATATAAATACGCTCTTAAAATTTGGATTTTCCTTTTAATTGAGCACTCTGCTGGAATTCTTTTTCCAAAAAAAACTAATCATATATATATATATATATATATATATATATATATTCCCATATATTTTGATTTCTGTGTATTATTATTCATATTAAACATATTTTTTTTATCTATACTAAAAGAAAATACAACTTTTTTTATATATGGGTCGTAAAATTGCATCCATTTGCAAAAAGGAGTTGCGATATTTTACAATTATGCAGTTTCAGTTTTCATGATTCCATGTGATGCTCTTTTATAATTTGAATCTTCATCCGTTTCTGTGTCTTGTTTGTGTGTAGTTTTTGTGCTGTGTTGGTCTCCACACTCACTGGTTTTTCTTGATATTTCTGCAGTTTTCATTATTGAAATTCGTTGTATTTTCTCGATCATCCCTCTGATTTCAATCTCTCCCATTCTTTTTTCAAAGTTTTTCGGTATCATTCTTAGTGTTCGGTATCATTCTATTAGTGCTGTTCGTTGTTATGTTTGAAGCCTTGGTTTTTGTTAAAACAATATATGAATACTCAATTATGAAATATGATAATTTTGTAGCTTACAGTTTAAGTCATCTCCATTTTGGCTTAAAATTTATTGATATATGAACGATTATTGAATTATATAAACCCAGTAAAATTCGAAATACTACAAATGAGACTATATATATATATATATATATATATATATATATATATATATATATATATATATATATATATATATATATATATGATCAGTTTTTTTTTTTTGGAAAAAGAATTCCAGCAGAGTGCTCAATTAAAA